>NW_017674467.1:0-5168 GCF_001879085.1 Nicotiana attenuata
CTCAAATAACTATTTCGGTATCATATCGAGTAAAAGACTTGTCCACATGCAACTCAAAATAATCAGTAACATATTCATATTAAAAATCATGTGTAAATCATGCAAGTTATGAAAACACAAATTGCGGTAAGATTACTACTCACAGTACTCATGCTGAAATACCAAATGCTTTACCTCGAGCAATTCGTACAAATTCCTCCAATCAATCTATAATTACATAATATCAATATCATGTTAATTCCTTGTTTAGGCTAATTCATAGCTAATTTAGAATACCCAACCCTCGAGGTTTCATGTTTGACTCTAAATTTTTTCAGAATAACTCTTATTGGTATTTAATTTCTTATACCTTGTGAAACCCTTCAAATATATGAATCGAGATAAAAAGAATTACCAGAAGAAAAGAACCCAGATGAGAAATTTGAGTATTACCCGTAAAAACCAGTGCGTATTTAAGATTCCTCAAGATTTGGTTCTAGCCTCTTTCTTCTTCTCCCTTTCTTTCCTTCTCTGTCTTTTTTTTTGTTTAGGTCTGAAGCTTCTGCTTCGTCGAACTCAGCAGACCTTTCTTTTCTTTTAGGCAAATGGGCTTCGGCCCTTTTTGCCTTACTTATCCCTTTCATTTTTTTTCTTTTTTAAAAAAAAGGTTATTTTCTTATAATTTTTGTTGTTGTTGTTGTTGTTATTATTATTATTATTATTATTATTATTATTATTATTATTATTATTATTATTATTATTATTATTATTATTATTATTATCAATACACCCTTATTCAAAAATATAGGGTATTACATCCTCCCCACCTTATGAAATTCGGTCCCCGAATTTAACTCAAGTACGTACCTGTAAACTGAAACAAATGGGGGTACTTGACTCGCATAGTGTCTTCTATTTCCCAACTAGCTTCTTCAACTGTAGGATTTCTCCATAAGACTTTCACGAACACGATTTCTTTTGACCGTAGTTTTCTTATTTGTCTATCAACAATAGCCATTGGCTCCTCCTCGTAAGACAACTTCTCATCGAGTGGTATAGTCGGTGCTTCAATCACCTGAGATGAGTCTGATATATATTTTCTTAGCATTGAGACGTGAAACACCGGATGAATAAAGGACAACTCAGGAGGAAGTGCCAAACGATAAGCCGTCGCTCCCACTCGGTCTAGTATCTCATACGGTCCTATAAACCTGGGGCTCAACTTGCCTCTTTTCCCAAACCGCATTACACCTTTCATAGGGGAGACTCGTAGGAACACTTTGTCTTCAATTGTGAACACTAAATCTCTTCTTCTCTTATCAGCATAAGACTTTTGTCTGCTTTGAGCTGCAAGCAATCTTTGTCTGATAAACTGGACCTTGTCCATAGCTTCTTGTACTAGGTCGGGTCCCAATAAGTTAGTCTCACCAGCTTCAAACCATCCGATAGGAGAACGACATCTTCTACCATACAGTGCTTCGTACGGTGCCATTTGAATACTGTACTGGAAGCTATTGTTGTAAGCAAATTCAGCTGACGGTAGATAAGTGTCCTAACTACCTCCAAACTCAAGAATGCAAGCTCTCAACATATCCTCCAAGATCTGAATAGTACGTTCAGACTGCCTGTCTGTCTGTGGATGAAATGCAGTACTAAGATCTACTCGTGTACCCAATGCTTCTTGAAAAGATTTCCAAAAGCGTGAGGTAAATTGTGACCCTCTATCAGAGATAATGGATATTGGAACTCCGTGAAGCCAGACAGTTTCATTCATAAATATCTGTGCATACCTGACTCCACTATATGTAGTCTTCACCGGCAAAAAGTGTGCTTATTTCGTCAGTCGATCTACAATCACCCATACCGAGTCATAACCTCTAAGGGTTCGTGGTAGCCCGGTGACAAAATCCGTAGTAATTCTTTCCCATTTCCACTCTGAAATCTCAATTTGTTGTAGTAGTCCCGCGGGTCGCTGATGCTCAGCCTTGACCTGCTGACAAGTCAAACAACTGGAAACAAAGTTAGCAACATCTTTCTTCATACCTTCCCACCAATAAAATTGCTTCAGGTCATGGTACATTTTTGTGGATCCAGGATGTATAGTGTATTTAGTGTTGTGAGCTTCTTTAAGAATAGCATGTCTCAACCCATCTATGTCTGCTACACATAGCCTGTGACCCATTCGAAGAACACCATCACTTTCAATAATCATATCCTTGCTTTTACCAGCTAATGCCTCATCCCTGTATTTGCATAATCGTTCATCCTCATATTGGGTGGCCTTAATGCGCTCAACTAATGAAGACTTAGCCTGAGCACAAGCCAACAATGCCTCTGAATTCCCGACACTAAATCTGTACCTGTATCTTCTAGTCTCTGAATATCTTTGGCCAAAAGTCTCTTTGCAGGGGCTATATGTGCCAAACTCCCCATAGATTTTCTGCTCAATGCATCAGCCACCACATTCGCTTTTCCAGGATGATACAAAATAGAACAATCATAGTCTTTGAGTAGTTCCATCCAACGACGCTGCCGAAGATTTAGATCTCTCTGTTGAAAGATATACTTCAGACTTTTATGGTCAGTGTAAATCTCACAAGTTTCGCCGTATAGATAATGTCTCAAAATTTTTAGAGCAAATACCACTGCAGCCATCTCCAAATCATGTGTAGGATAGTTTTGTTCGTGCCTTTTCAATTGTCTCGAAGCATAAGCTATAACACGACCATTTTGCATGAGAACACATCCTAATCCCACCCTCGAGGCATCGCAGAATACTGTAAATCCTCCAGAACCTGATGGTAAGGCTAATATTGGTGCAGTTGTCAAACATGTTTTGAGTTTTTGAAAGCTCTGCTCACATTCCTCCGTCCACTGAAACTTTGCATTTTTTTGTGTTAGCTTGGTCAGCGGCGCTGCTATTCTGGAGAAATCCTGCACAAACGCCCGTAATAGCCTGTTAAGCCTAAAAGCTGCGAATCTCTGTAGGAGAAGTAGGTCTGGTCCATTTCTATACAGCTTTGGTCTTCTTAGGATCTACCATAATTCCATCTTTGGATACAACATGCCCCTAAAATGCTACCGAGTCTAGCCAGAATTCACACTTCGAGAACTTAGCATAAAGCCGATATTCTCGCAATGTCTGCAACACAGTCCTAAGATGATTCTCGTGTTCTCCTTGGCTACGAGAATATATCAGGATATCATCAATAAATACTATTACAAATCTATCCAGAAACGGCTTGAACACCCTATTCGTTAAATCCATGAATGCAGCTGGAGCATTTGTCAATCCGAAAGGCATCACAAGAAACTCATAGTGCCGTATCGAGTTCTGAAAGCAGTCTTAGAAATATCTTCATCTTTGATTCTAAGTTGATGATAACCAGAACGGAGGTCAAACTTTGAAAAGTGGGCAGCTCCTTGTAACTGATCAAACATGTCATCTATACGAGGCAAAGGATATTTATTGCGTATTGTTATCTTGTTGAACTGCCTGTAGTCAATGCACATTCTCAGGGACCCGTCTTTCTTCTTTACGAACAGTACTGGTGCACCCCATGATGATACACTAGGTCTAATAAAACCCTTATCTAACAAATCTTGTAACTGTTGTTTTAGCTCCCTCAACTCTGCTGGTGCCATTCGATATGGGGGTATCGATATGGGCTGTGTGTCAGGTAGCAAATCAATACCAAAGTCTATTTCTCGTACTGGAGGCAATCCTGGTAAATCCTCAGGAAATACATCAGAAAATTCTCTCACTACTGATACATTTTCTATACTAATTGTTTCCTTTCTTCTGTCATTTACAATAGCTAAGAGACCCAAGCAACCTTTCTTCAGAAGTCGTTGAGCCTTCATAAAAGATACAATTTTTCAAGTCTGTGGAACCTGACTCCCTCTTAGAATAAAACTGGGTTCATTTGGTATCTCAAACTTTACTATCTTTGCATGACAATCGACTATAGCATAGCAAGAAGATAACCAATCTATTCCCATCAGCATATCAAAGTCAATCATATCAAGTACAATAAGGTCAACTAGAGTATCTCTACCTTCAACCCGAATCTGACAAGCACGATACACGTATTCAGCTAATAGAGACTCTCCAATAGGAGTAGCAACTAGAAAAGGATCATTCAATAGCTTAGGCTGTCTACTAAACCTCAAAGCAAAGTACGAGGACACATAAGAGGGAGTAGATCTCGGATCAATCAACGCAAGTGCATCAAATGAACAGACAGAAAGAATACCTATAACCACTGCATTCGAGGCCTGAGCATCCTGTCTAGTAAATGCAAAAACTCTCGCCTGACCTCTACCAGCATTCCCTTGTCCTTGATTCACAGTAGCACGGTCTCCAGCACATCGACCTCTATTTCCTGTACCTGTAGCACTTGAAGTATTACGAGTAGTCTGGGTCGGTGCAGCTGACTGAATAGAAGCCTAGTTGAAATTTCTCGGAGGCTGAGGGCAATCCCTCAAGTGATGTCCCAACTGGCAACACCGAAAGCACTCCCCCGTTAGAACACAACATTGGTCCAAATATGATCTACCACAGGTCTGGCAGACTGGAGTAGTGGCATATATCTGCCCAGAATTACGATGTTCAGATGCTGACGATCCCCTAGTACCCTGTCTATAATGTGGTCTGTATGTGGATTGTGAAGACATGTGTGTCCCTGTCTGAGAACCCTGTTGTTGTTGTTGTCCCTGATTTCCTTCTCTTATATTTCCACTAAAACCACCACTGAAAGCCCCTCCTGTCTTGGCCTTCTTACGTAAATCACTAGCTGCACGCTCCTCACGTCCCTTGTTTTCAATCTTTTTAGCAAGGTCGACTATATCAGAGTAGGATAAAGTCTTCATCTATGGGGATACTGCAGTGTATAGACGACCAACCAATCCATCAACAAACCTCTGAACTCGAGCTTCTTCGGTAGGCACTAAGTGAGGAGCATATATAGCCAGCTTACAGAACTTAGTGTTATATGTTGACACACCCATATCTGGAGTCTGAACCAATCTCTCAAAGTCTCTAGCATATTGTTGCATCAGACTGTCTGGAAGAAAATGATTCTTGAACAACTTAGTGAACTCGTCCCATGTCAGTGGTGGTGCTCCTGCTGTCCTTCCTAGCAATACCGTTTCATACCATGTGTTGGCCATATCCTCTAGTTTGTATG
>NW_017674467.1:7823-12121 GCF_001879085.1 Nicotiana attenuata
TGTTTAATTTTTTATAGTAAATTAAAATGCAACAGAACTAAAATGACAAACTAAATTAACAATTAAATTCGCCAAACTAAAACTACCCTAAATTGTAAATACTAAAGAAATTATTTTGTTTTGAATTTATGGGGGCAATTCATATAGGGCAAAAATCACGTGCTCACAATATGTAGGATAGTTTTGCTCGTGCTTTTTCAATTGTCTCGAAGCATAAGCTATAACACGACCATTTTGCAAGAGAACACATCCTCATCCCACCCTCGAGGCGTCGCAGAATACTGTAAATCCTCCAGAACCTGATGGTAAGGCTAATATTGGTGCAGTTGTCAAACATGTTTTGAGTTTTCGAAAGCTCTGCTCACATTCCTCCGTCCACTGAAACTTTGCATTTTTTTGTGTTAGCTTGGTCAGCGGCGCTGCTATTTTGGAGAAATCCTGCACAAAACGCCCGTAGTAGCCTGCTAAGCCTAAAAAGCTGCGAATCTCTGTAGGAGAAGTAGGTCCGGGCCATTTCTGTACAGCTTCGGTCTTCTTAGGATCTACCATAATTCCATCTTTGGATACAACATGCCCCAAAAATGCTACCGAGTCTAGCCAGAATTCACACTTCGAGAACTTAGCATAAAGCCGATGTTCTCGCAATGTCTGCAACACAGTCCTGAGATGATTCTTGTGTTCTCCTTGGCTACGAGAATATATCAGGATATCATCAATAAATACTATTACAAATCTATCCATAAACGGCTTGAACACCCTATTCATTAAATCCATGAATGCCGCTGGAGCATTAGTCAGTCCGAAAGGCATCACAAGAAACTTATAGTGCCCGTATCGAGTTCTGAAAGCAGTCTTAGAAATATCTTCATCCTTAATTGTAAGTTGATGATAACCAGAACGGAGGTCAATCTTTGAAAAGTGGGTAGCTCCTTATAACTGATCAAACATGTCATCTATACGAGGCAAAGGATATTTATTACGTATTGTTATCTTGTTCAACTGCCTGTAGTCAATGCACATTCTCAGGGATCCGTCTTTCTTCTTTACGAACAGTACTGGTGCACCCCATGGTGATACACTAGGTCTAATAAAACCCTTATATAACAAATCATGTAGTTGTTGCTTTAGCTCCCTCAACTCTGCTGGTGCCATTCGATATGCCGGTATCGATATGGGCTGTGTGTTAGGTAGCAAATAAATACCAAAGTCTATTTCTCGTACTGGAGGCAATCCTGGTAAATCCTCAGAAAATACATCAGAAAATTTTCTCACTACTGGTACATTTTCTATACTAACTGTTTCCTTTCTTGTGTCATTTACAATAGCTAAGAGACCCAAGCAACCTTTCTTCAGAAGTCGTTGAGCCTTCATAAAAGATTCAATTTTGCAAGTCTTTGGAACCTGACTCCCTCTTAGAATAAAACTGGGTTCATTTGGTATCTCAAACTTTACTATCTTTGCATGACAATTGACTATAGCATAGCAAGAAGATAACCAATCCATTCCCATCATCATGTCAAAGTCTATCATATCAAGTACAATAAGGTCAGCTAGAGTATCTCTACCTTTAACCCGAATCTGACAAGCACGATACACGTATTCAGCTAATAGAGACTCTCCAACAGGGGTAGCAACGAGAAAAGGATCATTCAATAACTCAGGCTCTCTACTAAATCTCAAAGCAAAGTACGAGGACACATAGGAGTGAGTAGATCCCGAATCAATCAACGCAAGTGCATCAAATGAACAGACAGAAAGAATACCTGTAACCACTGCATTCGAGGCCTGAGATCTTGTCTAGTAAATGCAAAAACTCTCGCCTGACCTCTACCAGCATTGCCTTGTCCCTGATTCACAATAGCACGGTCTCCAGCACCTCGACCTCTATTTCCTGTACCTGTAGCACCTGAAGTATTACGAGTAGTCTGAGTCGGTGTAGCTGACTGAATAGAAGCCTGGTTGAAATTTCTCGGAGGCTGAGGGCAATTCCTCAAGTGATGTCCCAACTGGCCACACCGAAAGCACTCTCCAGTTAGAACACGACATTGGCCCAAATGTGATCTACCACAGGTCTGGCAGACTAGAGTAGTGGCATATATCTGCCCAGAATTACGATGTCCAGAAGGTGATGGTGCCCTATTACCTTGTCTATAATATTGTCTGTATGTGGACTATGAAGACATGTGTGTCCCTGTCTAAGAACCCTGTTGTTGTTGTTGTCCCTGATTTCCTGCTCTTCTATTTTCACTAAAACCGCCATTGAAAGCCCCTCCTGTCTTGGCCTTCTTACGTAATTCACTAGTTGCACGCTCTTCACGTCCATTGTTTTCAATCTTTCTAGCAAGGTCGACTACATCAGAGTAGGATAAAGTCTTCATCTGTGGGGCTACTGCAGTGTATAGACGACCAACCAATCCATCAACAAACCTCTGAATTCGAGCTTCTTCGGTAGGCACTAACTGAGGAGCATATCCCTAGCATATTGTTGCATCAGACTGTCTGGAAGAAAATGATTCTTGAACAACTTAGTGAACTCGTCCCATGTCAGTGGTGGTGCTCCTGCTGGCCTTCCTAGTAATAGAGTTTCATACCATGTGTTGGCCATATCCTCTACTTTGTATGCTGCGAGCTCCACGGCTCTCTCACTAGAACATCCAAGAGCACGTAATGCCTTAAGTGTCCCATCCAAGAAACTTTGAGGATCTGCTAAATTATCGGAACCTGTGAATTTTGGTGATTTCAATTTCAGGAACTCGTGTAGGGATACTTCCTTATTCCCGAAAGGCTGAGTCTGTGTAGGTGCTTGTGTCTGTAAAGTAGCCTGAGGAGCTGAACTTCCGCCCTTAGTAGGCACTAATGCCTCTAACACATTCAATAACCTTGCCACTACATCTGCAAGTAAGGCAACAGTAGGTACAACAGTTGGCACTGGTGATGGAGTGTTCTGAACTCCCTGCTCTTGCACTTGATCTGGCATAACAGCTTGGGTTTGACCCATGTTCCCAACTTGAGGTTGAGGAGCAGTCTGTCTTCTAGTTTGATGAACCCCAACTTGACCGCCACCCCGGGTAGCACCACGTCCAGCAGATGAGGGTGTGCGTATCATCTACGAAAGAAATATTCCAAAGTCAATCTCAAGTTATCTCAACGCACGATCAAAGAATGAAAGAAGGGAAAACATTCCTAGATGTGCAGTAGCCTCAAGATCATAAGTATGGGCGCCTACATACCCATGAACAAGACTCTACTAAACATTGCTCCGTGCCTCGAGACCTAAAGCCTAAGCTCTGATACCAACTTTTTCACGACCCAATTTAGGATTGTGACTGGCGCTTAGGAGCAAGTGCTCCCAAGTAAGCCTCATCGGTAATTTTGCAGAAAATCGGATAGAGTTTCCCCTATTTTTGGACCATCCCAACTAACCACCAACTAACCACTAGAAATACTAATTTATCTCCAACTTGATAAATGAGAACGATACTCAACATAAGACTATAATAACAAAAGAATACTCATGACACTAAAATAATGACTATGGAGTGACTCTAAGAATTCAATGAAAAGACCATAACAATAAATAAAATCTCTGCCCACGCGAGCAAGTGCGAGGCTCACCGAGAAATATCGACTTGTGCGCTCTAATTAACAAAATCCTCACCTGCGTCAACTGCTGTCTCTATAAAAAAAATTAGCGGGGAATGATTCGCTAGCTCAATGAGTAATAACACTTAACCATAACCGTTTTTATTTGGGGACAAGTCAGAAACATGCTAGTATCTCAAAGAGAAAATACATAAAAATGCCTTTCAGAAACAATAAATAATTTTCAGTCTCATCATGCTTTTCTTGTAGTAAAATATAATTAACAATTCAGTAATAAGCTTGGTAACCACTGTATAATATCAGTATTCACATTTTTGGGAGGTTTCAATGAACGGATCATGTAATCGGTATAACTATGGACTTCTTCGCAAGAAGTCAAATATAACGGTAGTCCCTACTCGAGGGAAATCGGTAACGGTATGCTAGTTCTACCTTCCCACTAGCGAGGGCTATAACTGTACTCTGTAATCGATAAATACAAGGTGCACCAGGTCTAACGAACCCGCCGTTAGCTACGGGATCCTTCAAAGTCTACTCCCATTTATACTTGTCTCTGTATCCGTATATACTCATAGGAAAATATTTTAAAACAATATAGGGCATTTCGGTTCTTATCAAATCATGTAATTTCATTTCGATAACAGTAAATTCAAGTAACGGTAAAACATATCTAGTGACATCAAGAATATTTAAAA
>NW_017674467.1:13297-25288 GCF_001879085.1 Nicotiana attenuata
TAATTTACACCCAATCAGAAAATGACACATTATTAACAAAAGAAAAGACAAAAAAAGGACACATTGGTGTTCTTGAAATCATTGTTCTTGGTGTTCTTCACTATCTTCATGTCTATTCTTGTTCCATTTCGATTTTAATCCAAAATTTCAAGAGATCTCCTCCAAATTTGTTATAACTTCAACTAAAGATTCTCTACCAAGACTCGAAGACAACCCCAATATTAACTTCTCAATTTTTCATCAAATCAACTAACCCATTTTAAACGTTCAAGCTTTCTTAAAGACCCCATTAATGGTGTTTTGACTTCAAATGAAGAATACTGTCGTACTTCGGTTTCAATCAACTGATACGGTCCTTCACCATTATTAGCTAAGGAAATGAGACGCATTTCTTTTGTTTAATTTCATAAGAATAGAAAACAAGAATGTAAAGGAGCATAAGTCCATATCTATGGGATGTCAAGCTGTTAAGTAGGGCAACATTGATTTTGATTACTTTTAAGCAATGTAAATTAATAGTGGAGGCACAACAATGATGAAAGTGGGGGAGACGATGGTGGAAGTGATGGTGGAGAGAAAAGAAGAAGAAGTAGAAGAAAGAATAAAAAGAAAAATGAAGATAAAATTTATATTTTGGGCTCTTCACGCTCCTATTTTGGGTGAAGCTCACTATATGTGCCAACTCAGCAAGAAGTGTCTAATTGGAAACGTTTAGTGTAGTATTGAGCAATCTTAAATTTAGGTGTGATGATAGGCTATAATTACGTATTTTAGTCGCTTATTACACTGTTATTTACTGTACTTTAAATGAATTTGAGCTTTAATCGCTAGTGTTTTGCACTAATTGTGTATTTTATGCCTTGTAGGAGTGATTCTGAGCTATGCAGATATTATGGAATGAATTCAAGTGATCTGGAGCTTTGAAGTCTGAGTAATAGCCCAAGGAATCAAGCCGGGATCGTGTTCGGGGATCAACGGATGATAATTAAGAACGAAACGGAGAATCGAGGGGGCATACGGCGCAATATCTAGTAAAATGCACATAACTTTTCGCTCAGAACTCCGCTTGGGCTCCACAATATATCGTTGGAAAGCTATTTTAAAGGGCTACAAATTTCACTTTTTCAATTTTTGCCAATTCCCAATACCGTGCCACACAGTGCGCCGCATTTGTGAAAATTTCCAACAATCTGTCAGAAAATAGCTCGCTGAACTTCTCCACCACCGCGCCACACAGTGTGTCGCAGTGTGCGCGCCTGTGCAAATTTTACAGAGCCAGAGTCCTATTTTGCGCAGGAAAAAGTGTTTCGTCTTGGCCCGACCCTACTTGGTATAAATACATGTAAAAATACTATTTTGAGAGTGGACATACTTTTGACATAATTTAGACCTACGGAGCCGCCGTGGAGGCCGGAGATTCGACCTAAGGAGGCAAGAACACACTAGGAGCAAGGCGGAGAATTCTTCTACGATTTTTTCACTTCCTTATTCCTATTTCCATTATTGGTTATGCATTCTAGTATTATAGTTATGCATACTATTATGAATAGCTAATTTGTTATCTAGGGTTTTGATGGAACCTATTGGAGGATAATTTTTTTTGTTACATTAATATAGATTTGATGTAGTATTTTCTCTATTTGTTCAACTACGTTATTATTGTGGTTGGTTGAAGAGCTCTCAATCGATTGTGCCTATTTAGTATGTATTACTCGGAAGAGAGTGCATATTTAGGTAGTTGTTGAACAACATCACTTCTAACGTATATGAGGGATCAATACGAAGGGTTTAAAAGTGGGATTAGGGATAACGAAAACTTGGGTGCGATCCGAGTGAGCCGTACTTAATGCTAGCTAGCGTAATTCGGGAGAATATGTCTAGTAAATTATGGTAATTACTCGGGAGAGAGTTACGACAGTCAGAGCGATCATGATCGGTAGAGAATACTTAGGCGAATTTATAGAAAACGTAGCGGGAAGGATTCCAACAATAGGGAAAATCATATCTATAGACCTCCTTAATATTGTCTTTAACCCTTAGTATCTTTAGTTGTTAGTTAATTAGTTAAACACAAGAATCTTAATATCTATAGGTTAGGAATTGTTTAAACTTGTCTTCTTGGTGATATTGAACAGCTGTAGCTAAGACTTAGTTCTCTGTGGGATTCGACTCCGGACTTGTAAACCAGATTATTTTTTGCAAGATCGCTTAGTCCTTTTTATAAGGCATAGTTGGGCGTGATCAAATTTTGGCGCCGTTGCCGGGGAACTAACGGTTTAGCTATAGGTGTACATATTGCTAGGTTTCAAGTTTGAACTTTTATTTTTATTTTTTGTATTTGATTCTTTTTTACTTATTAATTTGAGAAACATGGTATCTTGAAATTATGAGAGTTTTAATGTTGGTAATTCTAGTTTTGATCCTCTTTATGCATATTGTGGAGGAAATCAACCATTGAAAAATTATCAAAATATTCCCGAGAGCGAGTTATGTGCACCAACTCAATTTTATGTGTGGAATATGTGTGATATGTGTGGTGGTCAAGATGGTCACTTTCATGGTTGTGATTATATTTGTTATCTTCCCCCAACCCCTTACTTTAATGGTTCTTCTTTTTCTTATGAAGTTAATAGGAACAAAGAACCTAGGGATTCTGACATGAAAAAGGTCGAGGATATGCTAAAGTGCCTTGTGGAACAATATGATGAGATACAACTACGGGTAAAAAGGCAAGATGCAACTATTCACAACTTAGAGACTTAAGTGAGTCAACTAGTTGAAGCTCTTAATGCTCAATATGCCAATATTATGGATAGTAGCCAGGAGCAGTGTGCATTAGATGCAGAAATTGAGGTGCCAATGGAGGGGTCCAAAGTAGAACACCAACACTCTAACCAGCTAGAATTTGAGGATGCTAGTGTTGAAGAAGGAATACTAGAGTCAACCAGGGACGTTGAAGATAAAAATTTAGTTGACTCTAGTGTGATTGGTGTTGAGGAGGTTAAAAATCTTGAAGTTCATGTATTTGAACGTGTTGGACCTCATTCTAAACACTTCTCTACATTATTTTCAGATGGTGAAATGGAAACTGAGCTGTATGAGCCAATGTAAGAGTCAAAGGAAGAGCTAGATGAGCCCTATATTCTGAAATTTTCAAGGCCGTCTAGGCAAAGTGACATTCCTCGGTTGAAAGCCAAAAAGTTCATAAAGTATCATTTAATTTTTGGCTCGCAACAATTTGTATCACCCCAAGAGCTTGATCATAGAGCAGAATCAAAACTTGGGTTTCAATTCATAAGTTCGAAGTGGAGGCAGAAAGTGATTCACGTCGTGCCGCGACGTTAAATCAAGCGCTTGTTGGGAGGCAACCCAACTTTACTGCTTTATTTTATTTTATTAATTTATTTATTTTTTAAATTTTATTATTTTTGTAGTGTCGATTTTGATTTTCTAGGAGCATGGAAAGCAAAGCTATTGAAAGGATGCAACAATAAACTAGATGGTTGGAACTAAGTGTGAGGTACCCGCACGAAAGACCAAGCCTGAGAGAAGTCTGAGTACCCCATAAGCTGCTAGTGCTTCAGCCTTTGGCCTACTAGGGAGTTTCTTTTACCCTCTTATTAGTATGGTGTGCATTGGGGACAATGCACAACTTTAAGTGTAGGCTGAAGAGATTGTCTGGGTGACTTTTTATGCTACTTTAGGTGTGTTAGTTTAATTGATTAATACTTTTTTTAGTCGAATGATTGGACTTTGCCCGACGATGGATCTACTAGACAATTTTCTTGAGGGATTTAAGTCTAAAAAAAAAGAAAAAAAATATTTTCTTTGTATGTAGTGTAGTAATTCCCCCTTGGTTTTTCTTTGTGCCACGGTTCTTTTGCAAGGGTTTTGTTTGAACTGGGTATAATTAGTTTTATTTTTTAGGAGTAGGAGCTAGTGTGAGATGAATTGAACTGAAGCAGTATCTCTTGACTTTGTTATGCCTTGAGAATAGTGAGTACTTTGGTTGTGATGCTTAGGCTGGATTTTTGACTCTAGTATAAGCACCTTAAAACCGTAAGATTTTTTAAATTTGCTTAACTGCTTTGACTAGAGTATCTTGATGATCCAATATTGAGTGATTCATGTGCCATGTGCGTGTGAGGTTTGGGTGTATTAAGTGCATTGCATTTGATGTCTACAACTTGCCCCATGTGTTTGCAAAGCGAAATAGTAATTTTGTTCAGTCTTGGAACTTGGAAGTGATATGGGCGTTTCTTTGTTCAACCATACATATATTTTACCCGCCTAGTTGTTATGTATCGTAGTTAACCCCTTTGAGCATGTAATCCTATTTCTTTGGCAACCACATTACAAGCCTTACTCATTTGTTTGAATTAATCATCTATTTGAACCTTTTCACCTCTCATGAGTACTTGAATTGTTATGAACTTTGTAAAAGTTAAAGTGTGGGGTGGTTGGTTTGGCTTTTGAGTGGAGCTAATAAAATAAGAAGAAAGGTGCACTGATTTGAAAAAGTAAGAGCCACTTGAATTGAAAAAAAAGAAGAAAAAAATAGTTGTATTGCTGTGAAAAAATATTCTTAGATAATGGTGACTCTTGATGTAATTGTGCTTAAAGAAGTAGAGAGTTAATATATATTGATGTGAAGGTGGAGTTATGGTTTGACATAAGTGTGGGATTTTAAATGTTAAAAGTGTATGCATTAAAATGCTTAGGGAGGTGTAGTCACTCTTATATCTAAAGGTATCTTACTCGTCCCTCAGCCTACCTTACAACCACATAAAGTCCTACTTGATCCTAGACTGAATGAGCTCGATTAGTAGAGTAGTACACTACGGTCAAGCCTATGGTGCATCTTTTGTGGCATATGAATGTTATTTCTCAGTGTGAGTGAATTCTTTCTATGTTGAGTTCCTAAGTGTTCTTAAATTTTTTTGTGTGGAACTACTCTCTTTTGTTGTGTTGGGGCACTTGATTCATGAAGGAAAGGTAATTTTTGTGACCTCTATGTTAGAGTAAGTGGGTGAGTTGTGAATAATGCGTGGTACTTGTGGGTCAAATCTTGAGGTGAAGATGTTACACTTTTGTGCTTAGTCTATTTTAAATATTTTGGTGTAATGACTTAGGAGAGTTGTTTAAAAAGGTCGTGTCTTTATAAAGTGTAGTTTGATTGCTCGAGCAAGAGCAATAGTTTAAGTGTGGGGTATTGATAATTGGCTATAATTACGTATTTTAGTCGCTTATTACACTCTTATTTACTGCACTTTAAATGAGTTTGAGCTTTAATCGCTAGTGTTTTGCACTAATTGTGTATTTTATGCCTTGTAGGAGTGATTCCGAGCTATGTAGATATTATAGAATGAATTCAAGTGATTTGGAGCTTTGAAGTCTGAGTAAAAGCCCAAGAAATCAAGCCGGGATCGTGTTTGGGGATCAACGGATGATAGTTAAGAACGAAACAGAGAATGGAGCGGGCATACGGTGCAATGTCTAGTAAAATGTACATAACTTTTCACTCAGAATTCCATTTGGGCTCCACAATATATCGTTAGAAAGATATTTGAAAGGGCTACAACTTTTATGTTTTCTATTTTTGCGAATTCCCAGTACCGCGCCGCATAGTGTGCCGCATCTGTGCAATTTTCCAACAGTATGTCAGAAAACAGCTCTCTGAACTTCCCCACTGTCGCGCCGCATAGTGCGCCATAGCGTGTGGCGCGCCTATGCAAATTTTACAGATCCAGAGTCCTATTTTGCGTAGGAAAAAGTGTTTCGTCTGGGCCCGATCCTACTTGGTATAAATACATGTAAAATGCTATTTTGAGGGAAGTGAACATACTTTTGACATAATTTAGACCTATGGAGCCGCCGTGGAGGTCGGAGATTCGACCTAAGGAGGCAAGAACACACTAGGAGCAAGGCGGAGAATTCTTCTACGAGCTTTTGAGTTCCTTCTTCCTATTTCCATTATTGGTTATGAATTCTTGTATTGTAGTCATGCATACTATTATGAATAGCTAATTTGTTATCTAGGATTTTGATGGAACCTATTGGAGGATAATTTTCCTGTTACGTTAATATAGATTTGTTGTACTATTTTCTCTTTTTGTTCAACTACATTATTATTGTGGTTGGTTGAAGTGCTCTCAATCGACTCTGCCTATTTACTATGTATTACTCGGGAGAGAGTGTATATTTAGGTAGTTGTTCAACAACATCACTCCTAACGTATATGCAGGATCAATACGAAGGGTTTAAAGGTGAGATTAGGGATAACGAAACCTTGGGTGCGATCCGAGTGAGCCGTACTTGGAATGCCAGCTAGCGTAATTCGGGAGAATATGTCTAGTAAGTTGTGGTAATTATTCGGGAGAGAGTTACGACAGTCAGAGCGCTCATGATCGGTAGAGAATACTTATGCGAATTTATAGAAAACATAGCGGGAAGGATTCCAACAATAGGGGAAATCATAACTCTAGACCTCCTTAATCTTGTCTCTAACCCTTAGTATCTTTAGTTATTAATTTACTATTTTAATTTGTTAGTTAATTAATTAAACACAAGAATCTTAATATCTATAAGTTAGGAATTGTTCAAACTTGTCTTCTTGGTGATATTGAACAACTGTAGCTAAGCCTTAGTTCTCTGTGGGATTCGGCTTCGGACTTGTAAACCGGATTATATTTACAACGACTGCTTAATCCTTTTTATAAGGCTAGTTGGGCGTGATCAAGGTGTCTAAATGAAAAACGGTGCCATTATTAAGTGTCTCCACTTGTATTCTGCCAATAAACTATTGAGGCAAACGTCCACGATGCTTATGGGATATTCAACACATCATCTTCATCAAACACATTTGAATCCGGTTGTGACAAGGTTGTCTTAACATATTCACTTTCATCTACATCTATAATACATATGCAGTATTAATTAGTTTAATAATAAGGATAATGAAAATTTAAAAAAATAATAATATTCAAATTCACATAAAAAAATATTACCAGTTTGAGTTTGGGAAAAGTCGTGCAGCCACCAATGCTAAATGTTGATTCCGATGCTATGGTGGAAATAGGAATACTAAGTACATCACGCGCCATCACTGAAAGATCGTGATATTTTCTAGAATGGTCCCCCTATACATGACACCATTTATCTCTTGAAACTTCTCACGATCAAGCTTTAGTTCCTCTAAGTAAAGATCCAATTCTCAGTGTCTATCGCTAGAAGCAATATACTTTTTATATTTTAAATAAATATTTTATTAGGCCCACGGGCCGGCCCAGCCTAGCCACATTCAAGCCTCACGGGCCACGGGCTTACTCGGGCCGGCTTTAAAGTCTCATTTTTAAATGGGCTTCAAAAATTCTAACTCAACCTTGCTAAATCACGGGCTGGACTGGCCCAACGGCCAAGCCCATATTGACGGCTCTAGTGCTAGCTAATAATATGACAAAATTACATAATAATGCACTCCATAAGTTGACCTTGCATTATTTTAGCCCACTTACAAGTTTGCAAATGTGTGGCCAGATATCAATAAGCTTAGATCTGAATTTTTTTCCAGTTTTTTTTATGCTCTATATCTTCAAGCGTGGAACATTTTCATTCTCTTTTTTCCTCAAATTTATACACACCTATCACAACTACGAAAATTCAAAAACAGACGCGAGAAATCTAAAATCTCATCTTCTTTAATGCTAATCTTGTTAGATATTGAATATGATTTCCTGAGAAATTTGGAGTGGTATTGTTTGAACTTATTATAATTAGTCTCAGTAGACTGTATATAAAGTTTGAAGTCATTTAATGGAGATTTGGAATAGTTTTAATCAGGAATTGCAAGTGAAAATCGTACAAAAAGTTCGTTAGAGATGCTTATACATTTTTATACAATATTATACAAAGAGGTATATTATATATATAGTTGTATAAAAATGTATAAGCACAGTAGTGAAAATATTAGTGATACACCATGTATATATGTGTAGTAGTTTAAGAAGAAGAAGAAGAAGAAGAAGAAGAAGAAGAAGAAGAAGAAGAAGAAGAAATGTGAGAAATCCTGTAAATAATGTATCAACCTTGTATAAAATAATGTATAAGAGGTGTTTATACACCATTATACATTACTTATACACTATTATACAAATGAATCCTACTAGAGCTTCACGGATTCTTCTTCTTCTTTGGGCATCTTCTGAAATTCAATTCAAATCTAACTCAAATCTGCTCCAAATCACTTCAAATTTGAGTTTTGAACTCCCCTTGACGATCCCAATCAATTGGGTCAACACACAATCCAAACAACTAACAAAATCGAAAAATCCTATTTCTGAAATTGAAGCTTCGAATGACCTTTAATGGTGACTCCAAAAATAATAATTCTCTTAAATGGTATTTTTTCTTCTCATCTTAATAGGTGATTATCAACTTTGAATCTGGAAGGAGAATTAAAGAATATATATAATGGTAGAGAAATTTTGGGGCGCAAAGTCGTGAAAGAGGAAGAAGAAGAACGAAGTAAAGAAAAAAAAAATTAGGTGGGTTAACTGGTGAAAAATAATTTTCAAATTATGTACAACCTGGGCCATATCAAATAAGAGCTTCAAGCGTGAGCCATTTTTTGATGGACTGTTGGGCCAAGTGACAAGGAGCGTAATTCCCCCTAATAATATCTTAATTAAGGGACAAGCACGCTTCCTTCGCTCGTATGCCCTTTTCCTTGTTCTTTTGGGTTTCTTTTTATCTAATTGTTATTTTGGATTCCTGTGCTAATCTATTTCTCCTCTAAAATGTTCGTTTAGGCTTTAGAATTAGCTCCAATATAGCCTCACGAGATGAATTTTTGATAAAATGTCACAAAGATAAAGTAATAATAATGAAATCATGGATTCATGATACGGACAATTGACAATGGCCAAAACAAGCTAATCTCATTCTATGTACGGAGCTTCAACAGAAAATAAGCCATTTTTCCTTCCTAAATTTTCTATGCAACTTACTTAACCTGATTGATGAATATTTTAGAGTGGGAAGCTATGCAAATATAGGGAATTGAAATTTGTCTTCAAGGCTTTGAAAGAAAGGAAATTATCTATAGTATTTAATAATATTAATGAATAATCAACCACATAAAAAATATTTTAGTAATTATTTGTAAGTTAGACACTAATCATTCAAACTTCTCATCTAGATTATATTCCTAGTATAAATAGAATTCTCGATCTAGACTCAAAGCATAATCAAATCAAAATAAAATAAAATAGTGAAACTAGGAAATCTTATAATGGCTTAAGCACTATAATTCATTGGTGAAGTTCGTCGTGGATCAAGTACCATCTGACAAACTGAAAAAACCCAAAAATATTATCCTTTGGTGCTTCAATTCGCGAAATTTGTAACGGAAGAAAGAGTAGGCAACCAAAAGCTCGCTAATTAAGAAGCCTTTGAAACGTATGGATGTTGAAAATGTTGCTGATAATATTGACTGCGCCACTAAACTGATCTTGTAGTCGGGATACCTAGTTTGATATTAATGTACTAACAAAATAAGCAATTAAAAATAATACGAGCCGAAATTCTAAAAAATTAAGAAACTTCTGAAATATCTATTGTAGCTTAATAGCTTCTATTACGAAGGTGAACGAAAATACACACAAATCTTTGGAGTTGGTAAGACAAGAATTAGAATCACAGAGGAAAATCACAAAAAGAGGAATCAAAGATTTTGTCAATGCTCCCTATGCTACTGAAGAAATTATAGAGCTAGAGATAATAATTAGAGATAGAGGTTGGGGAGTCTTTGGAGAAGCATGTGGAAGAGTCGTGGGTCTGAGAAGGTTGTGCCGAAGCCTGTATAAAAAAGCGTGGAGGTTGGGATACTTCTGAGAAGTTGTGGAGGAAAAGGCCGAAAACACTGAGAACCAATGAGAGGTTATATTGGAACTCTATATCGAAAAATCTGGCAATTCAACATAGCCTGCTCTTTAATTCAAGATGTACAGGTCATTGAAGAAAGTATGAGAAAATATTCATCAGTAAGCATGCTTTGCCCAAATATATGATTTAGCTGTTGGTAGGACAATTTGCGTATGAAATTTCTGTTCAAACTTTTCTAGTGTTTTTACTGTTTGAGTTGGAAAAAATCTCAATAGTTAGCATAACTTTGCTCAAATATATGGTTTAACTGTTGGTAGGAAAAAAGCAAAAAAATAATAATTTGTTGCTGAAAGACCCTCAATCGTTGAGAATAATGGTCTTTAAAGATGGCTATGCTTCAATGATGAAGCGGGATGGGTTCTCACTACTAACAAATTCCCCATACAAAATTGCAAGGGTTGTTGCAGATGTTGATTTTTCATCAGCCTAAAGAACCTCAAGCCAATGGCTTACTAAAGGCACTAACTTCTAATTCAAATGGTGTGTCGAAAGCTACAGTCACTTTGACCATTGGTGCATAAGAAAATAATAATTCCAATTTGATAATAATGATTATGAAGAAATGCTTTTCACTCTTGAAGGCAACACATTTGAGCCATTGGTGCTACTTGATAACCCCATGGCACAGGGCCTGTTTCGCAACCAAGATTTGCATGATGATGAAATGCTTGCCATAGCTAATGGATTTCTTGAACACGACATAGTTGATCCATTACATTAGGATCAACTGGCGAACCAATAGTAAATGGCCCACCTGAGAATCAAGATTTGCATGCCACTTGATAACCCAACGAATGCAGAACAAGAACTTCTCCCTTTGTAACACTAGATTTTTCGTGTTTAATGTCGTTGTACAATGTTAAATAACTTCATCATTTTATTGAGTCTATTTGCTTTATCTTTCTAGGAAACCAATGTGAATTGATATATATGTTGGAGGATTGCCAACCAACACAACAAAAATAGAGCTCTATTCAGTCATTAGACAATTGGGACAAGTTCACAATTATAACGTACGTTCAGATCAAAACTTATGAGCAAGGATACTGTTGCGAATTTGTCCATTTTCAATATGCAGTTTCTGCTCATAACGTAGTTCAAACACATCATATAAGTGTGAAAAGAAAATAAAACTATGTAAGATTCAAGAGTAATAACGATGGATGCGATGAGAGAACAAATTCTCATAAGATAGAGGTGGATTTCGCAATAGCAATTTGAATAGTAAGGAATTGTTAAACACTATAAAAGTAGTTTTGACTCGCGTAGTGGCCCTGAAAGTCAGTGGCAGATCTAGAGTATAAGTTGGTGAACACTACAAAAGTAGTTTTGACGCGTGCAATAGCCCGGAAAGTCATTTGGTAGATCTAGAGGATAAGCTATGGGTTTCGCAGGAACCCATACTAAATATCTATAAATATTTTATTATGAACCTAGTACATTATTGTACATTTATTTAAGATCGTTGAAATCTATAAACTTAAAATTCTGAATCCGCTTTTGTTGAAAGTTCTCAAGGAATTACACAACAGAAAAGGTACAAAGGAGGGATCAAAAGGTGCTAATAATGGTGGCCCCAACTATAGTTAGTGTTATAGTTCTTTTGGACTCAAAGAACCAAAATGTGTAGAAAAAAAACTGGTAACCAAAAAATATATATAAAGCCATAGCTAAAGGCGCTATACCTTAACGACGTTAAGTATAGCGCCTTTTGTCATTAGCTAAGGCTTTATATATATTTTGGTCACTGTTTGACTCAAAAGATATTTCAACCTTTTTGAACAAATCAATCAAATAAAATGATGGGATAAATCTTAGTGATTCATAATGAATTCCAGATCAATGAACTAGATGGAGAACATCATATAAAAAGAAGTGAAGATAAACGATCTTAACGAAACTTTCCAGTATTGTTCTCATTAATCGGTGGAATAGAACATGTTACATATTACATCGATCGCTCAGGATTGCCTCTTTTTTCCTTCTATTTATCGAAGTTATGGAGAGAAGATAGATGGAGAATAGGAGAAATGTTTTTCGGGAAAAGCC
>NW_017674467.1:25308-90800 GCF_001879085.1 Nicotiana attenuata
ACCCCCCCCCCCCCCCCCGAGAGGTTTTTACCCTCCTATCTATACAGCCCTGGACCTCCGACTATGTGCTCCATCCGAAGCTTCTCTATGCCTCACACTCCTCGGTTACTTGCTGGAGGTCGTTCTTTACTGCTTCGACGAAAGTCATGAGGGCAAGGTACGAAACAACCCATGTCGATCCTTATTGCCTTGCCGTCTGTGAGCGGGGCGTTGGTCGGTCTGACCGTTGTGGTAAGATTTTGACCAATACAGTTAGTCCCTCCGTCTGTCAGGGTCGTCCCCTGTCGAGCTCGGCAGACGGATTATGACCGCTTTCAACTCGAGAGAAATCTGACTACTCACTCCTTGGTTGTGCTAAGTGGATTCGGGAGAGATGACGACACCCTTTTGGTATTTCTGGACCATTGCGACTGTTTTGGAACCGAAACGTTGTTTGTGCTGAAACGTCGTTTCGTGGTTGCAGCCATTATGACACACGTTCGTAGAGAGTTGAAATGTTTCGTGTGCCACCGAGTTTGATTGGCGACTCTTGGGTTTCACACTTGGGAGGTTTATGTTTCTTATAAGTAGAAGGAACACATCATTCGATTGACACATTCCCATGCCTTTTGCCTGATAGAATTCTTGCGAGTATACTTTCTTCCCGATAACTTCAAACTTTTATTTGCTCACTGTGAGCCGAAAAACTCCCATCCTTTCCTTTCACCGCTTCTCTTCTTTGCTAAATTAACACAATGGCAGGTAATTCTTCTCGCGCTGACCTTCCTGCCCCGATTCTAGCGCCGGTAAACGATACTCCGGCCACAGGAGGGGCAAAACTGGTGGAGGATGAGGAGGTTACATCAGTGGCCGAGATCTTGCGCCGCCCTGGAAGAGCATGAGCCGATTTCAGTGGTGGCGCTGGGGAGGAGCCGGAACCTATCCCCTCAGTAATGAAGGAGGAGGATATTGCAGATTTGAAAGTCCGGTGGGGGATTCCCAGTTATATCGATATGCAGCCAGTGGTAGGGGACGACATCGTCCATTTAGACCGCCCCGGGTACTGCGTGGTCTACGCGTACCCCTTCTTTATTGGGTACACTCTTCCTCTCCCACTCCTGGTGGTGGACTTCTGTCGCTTTTATGAGGTATGTCCTGCCCAACTCTCGCCGTTCCTGTATAAACTGTTTCTGATGTTGCTCAAGTTCGCGGAGCTCGCCGGCCGTGAGGTCACTTTGGGGAATATTCTCAACATCTTCGCCCCTCAGTATATTCGTGGTACGATGATCCACATGCGCACTCGGGGGTCGACGAGCCTGGTGGTGAAGGTGGACGATAGGGCTAACCGTCGTTTCTATGAGAATTACTTCTACGTGCGGACCGAGCACCTCGTGGCAGATCCAACGGGGTTTCCTGAGAAATGGAACTTTGCGCGTAAGTTTGTATTTTGTTTTATTTTTAGTCGAACGGATGCACGACCATTTCTTATCGTGATACTAAATCTTTGCCAATTTATGCAGCCGCGAGATTGCCTCCTCCACATGTTGACAGTATCCGTGAGTGGGTGGGCGCTATTCTTCCTCATACGGCGGGGATCCGCATATGGGCGACCTTCTATGACAAGTATGGGCGCAAGCCTCTTTCTCGTGAGATGTAGTGTCCGTTCGCCGTTTTTCTCCTTCTCTTCTTTGTATTTAATTTCTCATGTGTTGCTCATCGATGTCAGGCAGGGTAAGGAGGGCGAGGGCTCACTACAACAAAAATGGTCTTTAGGGGCAATAGATTTTAGCTTCAGCGGCAATAAAAATTGCCACTAAAATTTTTACCGGCAATTAATTATTTGCCGTTGTATCCAGCGTCGCTAAAGGTTTTAGCGGCAATTCTGTCGAGTGCTGGTAAAGACACCAATTATTGCTGCTAAAAGTTATTTACTTTTAGTGGCCATTTTTACTAGCAATTACAATGGCCACAAAAACTCCTTACGAAATATGCTAGATCATATGTTAGCAACCTTTATTATTGCCGGCAAAAATCCATTAAATGCTGGTAAAAGTTACCTTTTTTAAGGGTAATTGTAATAGCTACTAAAATTACTCCTAAAATCGCTTTTTTTGGTCTTCTATAGTTGACAAAGATTCATTTTCTCGCAATCCTAATGCCAAGAAATTTTTGCATATTTTTCATTCAAGTTGATCCAAACATTATCAATATGATAATACCTTAAAAAGATTTAAATAAATATGTACAAAAGCTTTTAATGGAACAATCTAGTATCCACTCTAAAAAGCGCTATTTATTTCATGAAATCCAAAACGAACAAAAACAACTTCTAATACATAATGTTAAAATGTCAACAACATAAGAGAATATACCACTTGAATCCAATGTGATTTCAAGTCTAACAAGTATCTCTTCAACTCTTGATCATAATGAATGTCTTCCATAAGAATTTCCAGCTTGAACATCCATTTGTGCACCAAAATGATAAGATAACCAACTCACAACTCGACCTTTTTACAGCTCTGAACCAACCTACCTTTGAGGAGCTGCACCAGGCTAAAATTATACCCCAAAAACTCTCAACCAGTTTTCAGCATGCACCAAGCATGTTTGAAACTCAGTACCAAAAACATCTATAGCCTTGACGAACGCAACATCCATGATTCATTTATAAGGTACAGATGTAGTAAATTCCGCTTTAAAAGAAGGCAACCACCAACGAATCTTTGAACCTTCACATAATAAAAAGAAAACTCCTCTTAGTAACTCAAAGCACATTAAATTTGTATAAACTAATATCCATTTAACTAAGCAGGACGATGGAACTTTAAATTGAGAAATCTAAACATATGGCTTCTATACATGGAAAAATCTACTTGAAGAAGAAAAAGAATACAAATTGTAAATTTAGGAATAATATACATGTAGACTCAAATTTTAAGCGCGCTGTCAATGAGTCTATGATGTATAGGAAGAACTAGTCCATTTGTGTATGGCCAACTACAGAAGATTGACATGCTGAATCAAATATGAAACTATGTAATTAATTTCTCTGCTTTAGAGTTTCAAGTCATGTGTGAACTAGGGGAAAACAATTAAGTTAAAAAAATAGAAGTTTCTAATACTTACGGATGGTCCAATTCTAGAGGTAGTGGCCATCACAAATACAGAGATACGTAGATAAATTTAAGTGCTTTCTTCTCTTTATTGTTTCCAAACAGCCCATATAAGCTTAACCTTAGCAAATTGTGTATTTCGCTGTTTGAGAGCATCAACTTTATTAAGATGCTAGTGAAAAATGTTCTTAGTTCAATATATTATGTAAATTTGTATAAAAATAATAATAAATTTGGTTTATTAGTAGGAAAAGAACTTTGTTTAAATTATAGAATGATTAGATGTTGGGAAGAGTTTACATAAAAGTTTGAAGCATATAGAGTGAGCTCAAATTAGGGATCTAACCACTATCAATGGGGTCAATAAAATTTATTGCTTTCGACTCGAACCATGCATGTGTATATACACATAAATGAAATAAAGATAGCCTACAATATTAGATTCAAACTGCTCCAACATCACCTTGAACTTAAAATGGTACACAATATGTATTGTCAAATTAAAAAGTGATAACAAACTAAAAGAAAACAAGTACATATTTACTCGATAAATGACAATGGATATTAAAGAACGAAAACACATAATGTATTAATTGATTATGAGAGTCTACTAACAGTAGTATTCCCAAATGATAATGCTGAAAGCCCATCCTTTCATGTCAATGCTGAAAATTTATTTTAGAGAGCATATATATGACGCTAACACGAGAGCAGAAAAAGGAACTTACAGGTACAAAATATTTTGTATAATCTAGCTGATGAACACTCTAAGACAGCTATGCAGAATTCTTCAAAGTCCACCCTTCTATATTGAAGTCCATATCAAGCAGTTATTCAACATGAGAAATTGCATTTCTGAATTGTCTGCGTGAAGAGGTTAGGAAATAGAAGAATGAAAAATGAATTGTTAAGGAGACTATTCAAGGTTTTCATACAACACCATAAGATACCTGGGTCAATTTTCTCTGCCTTTATTGGCAGTTTCTATAAGCTCAAGATTATTCGAACTAGAACGAAATGATAAAATGTATCTATGTATGTAGGTTCTGCACATTGCCAATCAGCAGATTGATAAAAAATTAGAATCGACTTAATTCAAAATCTAACAGTTGATGCCGCTGATAACATATATATTAGAAAGCTTATAATATGGATAGAATCTATATACAAAAATCACAGAAGTTTTGAACGACATACCTTTTCTATTATGCAGAAAGGATAAAACATAACATCCAAGGTTGAGACCTAAGGGTCATTAAATCAAATTTATATACATTAGCGAAAGTTTAAAAATTACAGCATCAAAAAGACAATTTCAGCAACAAGAAGATAAAATCTCAAAGTATTAAACAGATGAAATAAACAATTTCAGATTTTTATAGAGGAAATGGAGTTTTCTCTAATATGCCACAAGTAATATACCATACAGCCTTCAATGACACTATCAATTTAACAAATGACTCATAGATGAGGAGTCTTGTAACCGTAATGTGATGGAAAAAGATAAATGCATAGGTATATTACTCTAACTTCATCCTAAATATGCAATACCTAATGATCAGCTTAATGAGTTCTCATATTTACCATGAAATTTTATATACCCATAATATGATAAGAAAGATAATATAAATTATTCTACTGAAGGAGCATCTATAAAAAATCATGTAAGAGCATAACCACTCCAAAAATTGTACAGTGAATTTTAGCCAGAGACAAACAACAAAATTAGTTTAAATAGCTTAAACCTATTTCAAACCTAAGATCAACAAATGGAAAATAAAAAAATAATAATATTATCACTGTCGGGACAGGATACATCCGATTTTATCAACAGTTCCAATAAATAATATACACACCCTTAAAGCAGATATTGAGTTTTTGGGTCCTAAATAACCTGACAATTGAAATTTCAAACCCAATATCCTAACTAACCTTGAGCCTGCGAAAAAATCAAGAAGAATTACATATAGAACCCAATGAAATTGCATAAGCATCAAGTTCATATCACGGACGAGATAAAGAGATGCTAATATCACGAAATACTCTACTAATTGCATCAAAAAATGTAGGAGGATAGTTAATAAAGAAAACTTATAGGTCATCTTCTACGAAGAAATAGACGGCAGGCATGATAGAGAAAGAGTCTATGTCGATCAGACCTTTGGTGGAAGGAATTGATTAGCTTGCTAGGGCCAAATCTTATTCGGCTGAAAATTTTGCCCTAATCATGATCTTTGGCGAGAGGAAGAACGAAGTAAATTGATTCCAAAGAGAAATAAAATATTCTTTGGAGGGAATATATATTTAGGACAAAAATGGAGGGAAGGTCTAAAATAATAGGAGTACTAAAAAATATACTATTATTAGTGGCTATTCTTTTCGGTTGCTAGTAAAAACCCATTTATTCCCGGCAAATATATAATTGCCGCTAACATTGAGCTTCATTAAATGAATTATCGGCAATTAGTATATTGCCACTAAATAATTGTCGCTAAAAGTCTATTTTGGTGTAGTGGCTCCCCCGTTAGCTTTCCGGCAACTAGCCTCATCTTCTCGCCCTATCGCAGTACCCATTGCCCGACCTTCGTCGAGGGCTGCTTTAGTTGAGTCTGTGGCAGCGGTTACTCCTGCTGAGGCCGCTTCTCAGGCTGAAATTCCGACTCATATTGCTCGCTCGACGGGTGAATCTCCGCCTACTGAGGACGAAGGGGGTCCTTCCTAAAGGTGGCGAGTGGGGTTCGATACAGCGCCCCCAACTGTGATTCATCTGGACGACTCTCCTTCGACGGGATCTGGAGTGGGGGTTGATACGGCTCCCCCTGTAGGGACGGAGCCGCCGTTGCATCTGCTCAATCAGAGATTCCAGCCATTGTCGGTGATCAACGTCCTGCCACGATGGAGGGTCAGGTTACCGAGGCCGCCGTTGCGGTTTCGAACGTACCCTCATCCTCCGTGCGTGGTCGTACTTCCTCTTCAGCTGCTGATAGAGGAAAGGGAGTCGTGGTCGACGACAATGAGTCCAAGTCTGACCTCGACCCTAATGACATTAGGATGTTTAAGGAGGGAATTACCCATTCGGTGGTTCAAGCGGGAGGTCCGGCCCGCTTTCTTGAGATTCCTTTGGATGTCAACCTCCTGGGGGATACGAAGGATTTGGTGCCGCAGTTTGATATTTTGTGCTCCGAGGCCGAGACTATGGCCCTTTGGAACATTCTTGATACTGGTTTGATGGACGAGGTGGCCGCTATGGGCTTAAGAGTATGTTACATTACCCGTGTTGCTTTTCTTCCATTTTTCTTGATGACCGGGGGCTAACCCATATTCTCATTTTTCAGACGTGTATGCTGGAGGTGGAGAGTATTCGCAGGGCCAACATTCGGGCCAAAACCTTCTTGAAGATGCTGGAGAAATATCGGCGCTATCGCGACAAGTGCCGTGAGATGCATGAGCGGCTGAAGGCGAACCCTTGTGATCGGACTCTCAGCGAGGAGTTGGAGAAGAGGGACCGGGAACTGTTGCAGGCTATTCGCAGCAAGAGTGCGCTTGAGGGAGCAACTCCGTGAGAAGGATGAAGAGCTCGAGCTGGGCAAAGGAGTTTCTGCAGAGTGTGAATATCTCCAGGAGAAGCTCAGGTCGGTGCAGTATGAGATGGATCAGAACCTCCTCAGGGTCGAGGCAATGAGTGCAGAGTGGGTGGTAAAATTGGCTGAGATGGAGAGAAAGGTAGCCGGGTTGGAACGCATGGAGAGTGCCTTGTCCTCAGCATCGGCGAGGGCGGCGACTTTGGAGGATACCATCCGCGTCCTCCAATCCGAGCAGGAATTGGAAAGGGCGACAGGCACGCTAAGGGAGGAGAGGCTTGAATAGGGCATTAGCGAGATTGACCAGGAGGCCTCGATCTTGGGGTATCGGGTCGACGCTCTGGAAGCTGAAAAGGAGCAACTGCTGGCTCAACTTGAGGCTTTCTCTGCCACCGTACCTCGTCATTTGCACGAGCTTTGGGTCCATACTGAAGCCCAGCGGGATATATATAAGAATCTGTGGGAGGTGGGTAAGGTGACAGAGGCTGCATATGAAGAAGCGCGGGTGAAGGCGCGAGAAGACCGCGTCAATTGCGGATATGAATCGGCGACGCCAGAGCTGACGAGGGAGCGGGCGCTGAAGGTGAACTCCCCGGAGGTGATGGTGGAGAGGGTGCCGATGATGATGCTGAATAGAGAGATAGTGATCTTTATCCATTTTCTATTTGTTGTTTTCTTCCTTCATTCATTTTTTTTGTCGGTTGTCGTTGTTATTTCCTTCTTCTTTTCCCTTGTCGTTGTTTTTTTTATTGTTGACTTGGGCCTCATGTAACCCGCGACCATTTGCGCGGTGACTTTGTATAAAGAAGAGCCTTTCGCTGTTACTTGTCTTGTACTTTACCTTTGTTTTTGTTTTTCGTAATTACGACGTGAGACAGATTCCCGCACGGCGAGTCCCAGACTTTTGTACCTTCCGATGGCCCTTGGCCTCAGGAATATTTTTAATTCTATTTGGCGATGTCTTAGGGCCTTGAAGGGTGTTATTTCGACTTATCGAAATGTTAACCCGTCGTCGTTCGACTGAGGTCGAACTCTTCTTTTTGGCGAAGGCCCGTAGCCTTAAAGGGTGTTATTTCAAGTTATCAAAATGTTAATCTGTCGTCGTTCGACCGAGGTCGAACTCTTCTTTTTGGCGAAGGTCCTTGGCTTAAAGGGTGTTATTTTGACTTATCGAAATGTTAACCCGTCGTCGTTCGATCGAGGTCGAACTCTTCCTTTTGGCGAAGGCCCTTAGCCTTAAAGGGTGTTATTTCGACTTATCGAAATGTTAACCCGTTGTCGTTCGGCCGAGGTCAAACTCTTCTTGATGGGCTTAAGGTCTTTTAATCTATGTTTTGATGATCTAACAAACTTTCTGTATGAACCCAGATAAAAGACCAGGAATGATAGCATAAAGTCAGGGGGAACCTGTGGGGGAACCTGAGGTCTCCTGTTATTCAATATGGTTCTCTAAGCTCTAACTCCTTGTTTTCAATGCTAAGCTTGTCATCATCAAAAAGGGGGAAATTGATAGGTTTTCAATATCTTTGCCTTGTGTTTTGATGATCTAACAAACTTAATGTCAAGAACCAGATAGGGAACCTGAATCACTTGGACTACACTGCATCTAACGGATTCCAGCCAAATGTGAACTTGCTACAACTTCAGGAGGTAGGAACCCAAACAAGGACCTGATACTCTTGTGGGTTCCTCACGGCAGTACAAAGTCAATTGGACACAGCTTGAAACGAAGTGACTGCCTGCACAGTCTCTGCCGCACTGCACTGTTTCCAGCGCCCACTCATTCTCTGACCAACTAAAGTGCTCACATCATTTCAAGTGATGTGATCAAGGTGTACCTATAATGAGTTTATACAAAACATCATTCAAGTTACTCAACTCAAGACAATCTGGGCAGTGTGCACAAGAACCAAATTAGGAACCTGATCCCTTGGTGCTCCCCTGACAGATCAACTATACAGCTAGAACGCAACTGCAGAAAGTGACTGTCCGCAACTGTACAAAGAGGAACACAATAGGGACCTAGTCCCTTAGGGTTCTCTGACAGAAGTACAAGTCAACTACAGCTGGAAAGCAACTGCTGAAAGTGACTGCCTGCAACTGTATACGCGACAGTGCAGCAGTCACTTCCCATTGAGAAAAAGCATGTACTAACCAAGATTTGACATCACCATTGTAAATTGACATCATGGTAATTCTTTTGTAATATAACAACCTGGTGCATGTGATCTGATCACTTGAACACTTGCAAAATCAGAAAAGGAAACATTCTATCAAGTGCTCAAGAACCTCTCTCAAGAACAAAACTGCTGCAACCTCAAGGATCTGATCCAAGATTGATGATATCTTAAGTCCTTAGGATTGTTAAGTCTTTGTTATGTGTTCTTCATTTTAACTCCTATCCTGCTTTCTTAGAAGCGTTGATTAGGAAACCTTTGTAAATCCGTAAACTCCCTGAGTTTATGTTGTGGCTAGGTTTAGTCATAAGCAAAAGCCTTTGTAACCGTAGTGTGACAAAGTGGCTTGTGGTGGAAACATCACAAATTAGTCAAAGCCTTTGTAACTAGGATACTTATAGAGTGGCTTGTGATGAGAGCATCACAAGTTAGTTGAAGTCTTTGCAATAGGGTTAATTTAAAGTGGCTTGTAATAGGGAGATTGCAAGTTAGTGAAGTTAAAAGCCTACATGTGTAGGTCGTGGTTTTTTGATCCCCTTGTGTGAGATTTTTCCACGTAAAAAATCATCTGCCTTATTTACATACAACTTTACTAGCATTAACAACAGAACCCCGTAAAGGACCAAGTACTCTACTTGTTGGTGGACTCACACAAACTAACACTTCTTTTTTGCGAAGGCCCTTGGCCTTAAAGGGCATTATTTCGACTTATCGAAATGTTAACCCGTCGTCGTTCGACTGAGGTCAAACTCTTCTTTTTTGGCGAAGGCCCTTGGCCTTAAAGGGTGTTATTTCGACTTATTGAAATGTTAACCCGTCGTCATTCGATCGAGGTCGAACTCTTCCTTTTGGTGAAGGCCCTTAACCTTAAAGGGTGTTATTTTGACTTATCAAAATGTAAACCCGTTGTCGTTCGACCGAGGTTGAAATCTTCTTTTTGGCGAAGGCCCTTGGCCTTAAAGGGCGTTATTTCGACTTATTGAAATGTTAACCCGTCGTCGTTTGACTGAGGTCGAACTCTTCTTTTTGGCGAAGGCCCTTGGCCTTAAAGAGTGTTATTTTGACTTATCGAAATGTTAACCCGTCATCGTTCGATCGAGGTCAAACTCTCCCTTTTGGAGAAGGCCCTTAGCCTTAAAGGGTGCTATTTCAACTTATCGAAATGTTAACCTGTCGTCGTTCGATCGAGGTTGAACTCTTCCTTTTGGCGAAGGCCCTTGGCCTTAAAGGGCGTTATTTTGACTTATCAAAATATTAATCCGTCATCGTTCGACTGAGGTCGAACTCTTCTTTTTGGCAAAGGCCCTTGGCCTTAGAAGGTGTTATTTCGACTTATCGAAATGTTAACCCGTTGTCGTTCGATTGATGTCGAACTCTTCCTTTTGGCGAAGGCCCTTTGCCTTAAAGGGTGTTATTTCGACTTATCGAAATGTTAACCCGTCGCGTTCGATCGAGGTCGAACTCTTCCTTTTGGCGAAGGCCCTTGGCCTTAAAGGGCGTTATTTCGACTTATCGAAATGATAACCCGTCGTCGTTCGATCGAGGTCGAACTCTTCTTTTTGGCGAAGGCCCTTAGCCTTAAAGGGTGTTATTTCGACTTATCGAAATGTTAACCCATCGTCGTTCGGTCAAAGTCGAACTCTTCTTTTTAGAAAAGGCTCTTGGCCTTAAGGGGTGTTATTTCGACTTATCAAAATGTTAACCCGTCGTCATTCGATCAAGGTCGAACTCTTCCTTTTGGCGAAGGCCCTTAGCCTTAAAGGATGTTATTTTGACTTATCAAAATGTTAACCCGTCGTCGTTCCAGTCTATCGGAGAATCGGGCGTCTTTTGGGAGAGTCCCAGTTAGCTAGATATTGTTCGCATCGGAGTATGTGATACTGGAGGGTATGAAACGTCACCATTTCGCTTACATTTGTTCGGTGTGTTCATAGGAGTTTCCTTATCTGACTCATGCCTTTCGGTTCGGAGATACAATTGACGGGCGAAGTTCCGGTTGCTGTGTGGTAGGTTTTCATTCCTCGATTGAAGTGTTTCTTTGCTTGCTCGCTCGCGCGACATTTCTGTCCCTAGTTGAGCAGAGAGCAGAAAGCAAGTTAGAACGATACTTTTCTTACCCTCATACGATGAATCGGTGAATCAGAGTACGTTTATAACGTAGCTCGTTTCGCTTGGCCTTTCGATGGATGATGGAACCGTTCCTACATTGGATGGCTGTATTCAGCTTTCTTTTCCTTTTTAGGCTGCTTCTTTCTTACGCTTGGGTAGGGCTTCGTCTCAGTGATCTTCTTGAGGGATAATCGTGTTCTTTGTCTTTGATCTCTTAGAAACTAGGACATTTCACTAAGAAATCCCCACAGACGGCGCCCAATTGTTTGACTCAAAAGATATTGCAACCTTTTTGAACAAATCAATCAAATAAAATGATGAGATAAATCTTAGTCATTCATAATGAATTCCAGATCAATGAACTAGATGGAGAACATCATATAAAAAGAAGTGAAGATAAACGATCTTATCGAAACTTTTCAGTATTGTTCTCATTAATCGGTGGAATAGAACATGTTACATATTACATCATTCTCTCAGGATTGCCTCTTTTTTTCCTTCTATTTATCGAAGTTATGGAGAGAAGATAGATGGAGAATAGGAGAAATGTTTTTCGGGAACCCCCCCCCCCCCTCCGCCGAGAGGTTTTTACCCTCCTATATATACAGCCTTGGACCTCCGGCTATGTGCTCTATCCGAAGCTTCTCTATGCCTCACACTCCTCGGTTACTTGCTGGAGGTCGTTCTTTACTGCTTCGACGAAAGTCGTGAGGGCAAGGTATGGAACAGCCCATGTCGATCCTTATTGCCTTGCGGGGCGTTGGTCAGTCTGGCCGTTACGGTCAGACTTTGACCAATACAGTCACCAACTTTCTTTTTCACACATTTTGATTCTTTGAGTCCAAAAGAATCACATTTTGGTTCCGGGCTCTCAAATGTGTCAAATGATCTCTTTTAATCTCACATCATATTAAGTTTACATTATTGGGTTTTGGATGGAAAGACTCCAGCAAAATAGATATTCCTACTTATCTACCAAGATTCTTTTTTATAACTTAGAAGACCTCATAATCAGAGTGCTTGCCCCCTATCTCTTTCTTTTGTGATTGCCCAAGTTTTATTTCTGTCCGCAGCTCCATAAATGACATATATATGCCAATTCTGTCAGCTAGGGTTTTCAAAATTTTTTGACCATCGGTTATCAGTTTGTTTCGACGTGTTTTATCAATTGTCGTATGTGTTTACTAAAGTTCTCTCTCTTTGGGTATTTACGATCTTTAGATCTGGTGTATTTTCTCTACAAAGTCTGATTACACGTTATTACAAAATTAATTAATCCAAGCTTGCATATGTAACCAAGCATAAAACATACAATGACTTTTCTTTTCTTTTCTTTACGTCAAGACAAATTGAACAAAGTATGTGTTTTGACCAAAAAGTGTAAACCTTTGATTAAACTAATTAATTTTATGTAATGAGGGGTTAAACCTAGTTAGTGATAATTATCCTAGATTTATAATCGATTAGCACAAATAACGTAGAATAACATTGGTGAGAGATTAATTGCTGTGTGCATTCAATATTCCAAACGGTTTGAGTAATGAGAGATAAATATCAAGTACGTAGTCAATAACAATAGATGACATTAACGTAAATAGAGAGAATGATTTACTCAAAATTGAATGAGGTGGATGATTTTTCTTTCTGACAGTAATGAATGACAGACAAATCCTGGAATTATAGAATTATTCTCGGATCTCGTGGAAAAGTATGGAATAAGAATCTTATTAGAAAGGTAAAGTTTGTATCTTGTCTAGAGAAAGAGAGAGAGTCTTTTTCTCAAAAAGTGTTTTTATCAAATCAATATTACATGCCTTTCAACTTATCTCTTTTTCTATTTATATCTGACATACCCCCAATCAACGCTAAAAGTACAAGTACAGAGAATACTCAATGAAATATTCTCCTAAAGATCCTATTATAAAACTAGCCGTTACTACTGCTCTTGATACTTGACCTCGGCTGTTATTGACTGCCCGCCTATGACCCCCACTGTTTACTAGTCGACCTCGGCCATATAACTTTCCGTAATGCCACTTCATGTTAAATCTCCTTGAGGCAGATTTTGACCCATATAGTATGGATTACCAATAAATGAATCCTTTGAACAAGTATGTTCCGTTTAGAATTTTTAGTTTTGCTTTTTGCTGCTAACATCAGAAATTCATGACTAAAGTTTATCCAGACATAGAAATTTTCAAGAAAAGCGGACATAAAAAGCATCCTATATCTGAATTCAGACATAGGCAGCTGGTGCTTGAAGAGGACCATTTGATTTAATACCCTGACCACGACCTCTACCCCGTCCTTGTCCTTGGCCTCGGCCTGCAAGAAATCCGATCTTGTGTTAAAAGATAAAACATATCAGCAGAGGCGGATGTAGTGTGGTAGTTATGGGTGCATAAAAACTTAGTACTACTATACATCTTAGGCTATAACGAAGTTGTACACCTTAGGAAGGAGCTTACCCTGGCCCTGAATGGGGATTGAACCAGCTACTCCAACATAGTTGTTACCACGTCCACGATAAGCACCACGACCCCTTCCTCCATTTCGGCCTCTCCCATTATATCCACGCCCTCCACCATATCCGGGCACGCCATTGTTAAAACGTCCTGTGTATACACAGTAAACCAAGATTGATGAAATTTTCTTCTTTATCTTTTTCCTTCTTTTTGATAGATTTTGAAGATTGATGAAATTTGTGTAGGGTAAGTGTTTTACCAATTACCTAGCCTATTGATTCCGCTCCACCACTATGACCAAATTGGTTCAGGATATATAGCCAAATAAAATGGAAAAGAGAGAACCTCAACCTTCAAATCCAACAGATAATGCAGAAAAAGAAAGGTGTAGACATATGCAAAATTAAACAACTATACCTCCTGCATACTCATATTCAATCACTGGTCTTACTTGATCTGCTGGAATAGGTGGTTGGTACCTGCAAAATTCTACAAACTTTTGAAACAATTCATGCGTCTTTAATGAAGTATCTGACTCCTTCTTTGAAAGGATAATTGAGCAAATTGTCAAACAACCAAGATCAGGACAAGTATTTCATGGACAGAAGATGCAACTTACGGAACAAGTCCTTCTTCTAAAGGTTCCCACATATCTGTGATATCGGTAGAACCAATCGATGTCATCTGATGAATGCCAACGATCTTTCTCTGATACGTAAAGATAATTATCTTGTTAAATGCTTTATATATATTGAGCTCAGAAACAGAGAGGAGATGTATTGTATTAAAAGACAATATTCAAAGAATGCAGTAAGTGGACATAAACATGCTACAATCTGCTGCACCTTTATTAGTTCCGCCATCATTACTGTTTTACTAATGGCATAGATTTTAGAGAAATTTCTTTAGATCCTTTTTCCTGCAAAAACGAACAAGGAAATAAAATTGTCAAGACACAAAACTCAGAGAAACATGATACATCATATATAAATATCCTCAGTTTACAATGATTCTATTGAATTGAATAGTATGTGGTTTAACAAAGATACCATACAATACATTGTTGCATGGTGATATACATTAATTGAACTGTATTTCAAATGATATGACATATTGGCCAATACCATGAAATTTTTTATCCTACTTCAAATATTTTTTCTCATCCTTTAATTAAAGAAACAATTTTTATCAGCACTTATCTCTGATATATATACTAAACCAAAACAAGGCACTGTTGTAATAACTTTTTTCCTGCCTGAATTACTTCTCCTTCTCTCTTATAAAAGCTCTTGCTTTTTTTCTTTTCTAAGTTATTCATCAAGGAACTCTCGAGTAACTGAACCAACAAATTCTGAAATGAAAGTTTATTTTATAGTTTTGCACCCAAATGCATATAATGTAGAAATGACCACCCATTTTACAAAAATAGCCGGAGAGACAAAGGTTATCTAGTTTATATTTCTTATATTTTCATTTATCAAAAGAACCTATTTTCTCCAACACGGTTCCACACTCATGTAAATCAACCATTAAGATCCCAAAACAAAGAAAAGGTTTATGTTATTTTACTACATCATTTCACAAAATAGCCAAAGAAACATAGAGAATAAAAACGTACCAGTGGTTGCATTTATAATGTACTTAACATCCCTAATCCAATTACAGTGCTTGGTACTTTGTACTAGTTGTCTATAAATAGAGTATTGAAAATCCTATTTACTCTTTCTATTTCTGGCCATATAGGAAATTTATCCTATATTATTCCAACAAATAATACAATCGTGACTAGGGAATTATACTAGCAAGTGACCCAATTTATTGTATCAATTTTTGCACTCAATTATTGGGTAAAAATAGCACGGGCTAGCCAGTTTTTGGACTGGTTGATCACGCCCAACTATGCCTTATAAAAAGGACTAAGCGGTCGCTGCAAATATAATCCGGTTTACAAGTCCCGAGTCGAATCCCACAGAGAACTAAGGTTTAGCTACAACTGTTCACTATCACCAAGAAGACAAGCTTGAACAATTCCTAACTTATAGATATTAAGATTCTTGTGTTTAACTAATTAACTAACAAATTAAAATAGTAAATTAACAACTAACGATATTGAGGGTTAGAGAAAAGATTAAGGAGGTCTAGAGTTATGATTTCCCCAATTGTCGGAATCCTTCCCGCTATGTCTTCTATAATTTCGCCTAAGTATTCTCTACCGATCATGAGCACTCTTATTACCGTAAATCTCTCCCGAGTAATTACGACAATTTACTAGACGCGCTCTCCCGAGCTACGCTAGCTGGCTTTTAATACAGCTCACTTCAGATCGCACCCAAGGCTTCGTTATCCCTAATCCCGCCTTTAAACCCTCGGTTATTGATCCCTCATATACTTTGGGAGTGGTGTTGTTCAACAATTACCTAAATATGCACTCTCTCCCGAGTTATGCATACTAAATAGGCACAGCTAATTGAGAGCTGTTCAATCAACCAGAATATAAACGTAGTTGAACAAATAGAGAAAAGCTATGGCTCAATTGTATAAAAACATAACAAGAATTTATCCTACAAAAGGTTCTATCAAAACTCTAGATAACAAATTAGCTATTCATAATAGTATGTAAAACTACAATACTAAAAGTCATAACCAACAATGAAAAATAGGAAGAGGAAGGAAAAACTCGTAGAAGAATTCTCCGCCTTGCTCCCAATGTGTTCTTGCCTCCAAGGGTGTTATCTAACCCTAAAGTAGTGTCTCTCCGCCTCCTTAGGTCTAATTTGTGTCCAAAATATGTCCCCCTCTTGTTCTTGGCCGGCCTCCTTTGTTTAATATAGAGTTTAGGACTTAAAATCCCATGTTTTGCACTTTAGTCCCTGAAATTTTCGCTTCCTGCCGCGGTTTTGCCGCGGTCGCGGTGGAACCGCGGCCAAACATGCCCTCTGATTCTTCAGTTGTCCGCGACCATCTTCTACCGCGGTTCTGCCGCGGTCGCGGAAAAACCGCAGTTTTTCACCCTGTTCCGTTTGGAATTTGGAAAAACGTAAAACATGAAAGTTGTAGCCCCTTGAGTTAGCTTTCCAATCATATATTGTGGAGCCCAAATGGAGTTCTGAGCAAAAAGTTATGTCTATTTTACTAGACAGTGCGCAATATGCCTCCTCAAGTCTTCGTTCGTACTTAATTATCAAATTTGACCCCCGAACACGATCCCGGCTTAATTCCTTGAGCTTTTACTCAGACTTCAAAGCTTAAAATCACTTAAATTCATTCCATAACATCTATATAGCTCGGAATCACACCTACAAGGCATAAAACACACAATTAGTGCAAAACACTAGCGATTAAAGCGCAAACTCAATTAAAGTGCAGTAAATTCGAGTGTAATAAGCGACTAAAATATGCAATTATAGCATATCATCAACACCCCACACTTAAATCATTGCTCGTCCTCGAGCAATCAAACTCCACTTTTTTTTTTTATAGACACGACCTTTTTAAACAATTCTCCTAACTCATCACACCAAGAGTATTTAAAATAGACTAAGCACAAAAGCGTAACATCTTCACCTCAAGATTTGACTCACAAGTACCACACGTTATTCACAACTCACCCACTTACTCTAATATAGAGGTCACTGACATTACCTTTCCTTCATGAATCAAGTGCCCTCACACAACAAAAGAGAGTAGTTCCACACAATAAAATTTAAGAACACTTAGGAACTCAAGATAGAAAGAATTCACTCACTCTCAGAAATAACATTCATATGCCACAAAAGATGCACCATAAGCTTGCCCGTAGTGTACTACTCCACTAATCGAGCTCATTCAATCTTGGACCAATTAGGACTTTATTTGGTTGTANAAAACATAACAAGAATTTATCCTACAAAAGGTTCTATCAAAACTCTAGATAACAAATTAGCTATTCATAATAGTATGTAAAACTACAATACTAAAAGTCATAACCAACAATGAAAAATAGGAAGAGGAAGGAAAAACTCGTAGAAGAATTCTCCGCCTTGCTCCCAATGTGTTCTTGCCTCCAAGGGTGTTGTCTAACCCTAAAGTAATGTCTCTCCGCCTCCTTAGGTCTAATTTGTGTCCAAAATATGTCCCCCTCTTGTTCTTGGCCGGCCTCCTTTGTTTAATATAGGGTTTAGGACTTAAAATCCCATGTTTTGCACTTTAGTCCCTGAAATTTTCGCTTCCTGCCGCGGTTTTGCCGCGGTCGCGGTGGAACCGCGGCCAAACATGCCCTCTGATTCTTCAGTTGTCCGCGACCATCTTCTACCACGGTTCTGCCGCGGTCGCGGAAAAACCGCAGTTTTTCACCCTGTTCCGTTTGGAATTTGGGAAAACGTAAAACATAAAAGTTGTAGCCCCTTGAGTTAGCTTTCCAATCATATATTGTGGAGCCCAAATGGAGTTCTGAGCAAAAAGTTATGTCTATTTTACTAGACAGTGCGCAATATGCCTCCTCAAGTCTTCGTTCGTACTTAATTATCAAATTTGACCCCCGAACACGATCCCGGCTTAATTCCTTGAGCTTTTACTCAGACTTCAAAGCTTCAAATCACTTAAATTCATTCCATAACATCTATATAGCTCGGAATCACACCTACAAGGCATAAAACACACAATTAGTGCAAAACACTAGCGATTAAAGCGCAAACTCAATTAAAGTGCAGTAAATTCGAGTGTAATAAGCGACTAAAATATGCAATTATAGCATATCATCACTGGTCATTCAAACATAGCCGGCGTTTGCAAAGTCATTGAAAAATAGCCACTATTTTGCTGGAACTGTGCACCTGTGTATGAACTTCCAGCATATTATGCTGGAACTCCAACACGTAGAAAGTTCCAGTATATTATACTGAAGTTCCAGTATACTTACTGGAGTTCTAGTATATTATACTGGAATTCCAGTATATTATACTGGAGTATTTTTCCGGATTTTGAATAGTTTTTTCGTTCAGATTTATCTTTACATGGAAAGTGGCTAAATTTCGATTACTTCTGAAACTGTGGCTATTTTTGAACGCCCACTTGTAAATTTGGCTATTTTTGTATTTCTCCCAATTGTTGGACATGCAAACTAGAAATGGGCTCCATACTCAAGTAACTGGACCAGGACACCCAAAAACTGCAAAGATTGCAGAAATGGCCATACACATTCACAAAAATAGCCCCAGTGTCAACATAGAATGAATAGGTAGAGTGCCTGGAGAAGAGTAGTAGCATAAGTAATGTAGTTCCTCAATCTCCCTTGTGTTGTTATTCTTATCTCATTTTCCTTTATTGGAGTCTCAACTCTTGGCTTCTGCACTTTCTGATACCTATCCATCACTTTCTAAAACACAAGCACACAATTAATCCTTCAATCAATAGCCCAAAAATCACAATATTTGACAAGAAAAAGAATTAAATATTACACTAATATTAATTTCTTGAAGACTCTTATTCTGTGATGAACACCCTCTTGACTGCAATCTGTTTTTTTTTCTTTTTTCCTTTATGAGAATGATATTTTTTAGTTATTTTTCTTTTTGTCAAAATAGTATTCAGAAAAATACGATTAATTGTGGCCAATATGACCGGCTTAATTATCTCATCTCAGTTTATGACTCTTGTTTCATGGAATAACCACGTGTTTAAATTTTTTTGATTCTTAGAATCGTGGTCCTAAAAGTTGGAGAAACATCTTCAGGAGTTATACATATATATAGGATATGTGTATGTCAAAACAAAAGGGAAAAAGTAATAGCATATCTCAAAACAGAAGGAAAATCCAAGAAAAGCAGCAACTGTTAATCACACAAGAGTATACTAGGACATAGTGGTACTAAGGCAAAATACATGAGTTGCCACCCAAACTATAGACCAAATCGTGTGTTAAATACCTTTTGACGGCAAAAATTATTTTATATGTTCAACCTTACAAAAGTGTGTCTATGACACACCACTATACTTAGCTGGTACTTGCGTGTTATACACAGAAAAAAGGAAGAGTGAACTCCAAAAAACTTTAAAAAAAAAAAAAAACTTTAAAACTTTAACTCGGGTAAACTCATAAGAACTCAACAATATGACGTTTGGAATGAATTGAAATTGATTAGGGGTGCCTTTGAATTAAAAAAGAGCAACTAAAAGAGAAGTTGAATCCTAAAAAGATTAGAAACCTAATTAGAAGGTAGAACACGAGGATAGATTTGTAATTCTGAGTATTTTTTCTTTTTTTCTTTTTTTTTTTATGGAAGGACACGTGTTACAATTCCATTTGTGCGTGATATAGACATATTTTGTGAAATTAGTCAACTACAAAATAATTTTGATAACTATCTGTGTAACAAGGATTTGATCCATGTTCAGATAGCAATCTATGCATTTATTAAACATAGAAATTTTTATTTCTTTTTATTCTTTTGGTGGACAGGCCGTGTGGATGATTGATAGGAAAGGCCAATGTAAAATTAGTAACGGTAAGTTGCACCTAGGGTTAGTACGTGAAAATTTAAGCTTGGGAATCTACCAGAAATGTTCAGAATAAGCTCAAACTTACCAATCTTTATTCATTAATTATAAACTATATCAAGACAAGTTAAGTGCATAAAAAAAATCTAAAACCCAGATAAATAAGGATTCTTTTCTCTGAAAATCATACACAAAAATCTCCTTACATATGTTAAAACGCGATCAACAATATTAGATGCAAGACAGAAAGAAAATTTCATGAATGGGGTAGCAAACAACATGATGAAAAAAATACAACTTTCCAAAAACTTGAGCAAGAAGGGACCTTTTTCAATGAGCATGGTTGAAATTCATTAAAAACATATAGATGAGTCAATATACAAAAATTGAGGAAGATTGAAGGTGATTTGGACTAGTTTTGAGTCAAAATTTGTAGTTGAAACCGAGTTTAAAAATTTCTCTATGACATATGAATCAAACATGTAGCTCACATGTATCTCACATACAAGTATATATCGATATATATGATTTATACAAGAGATATATATTTGATACACAAAAGACGTAGGGAGATACACATATCATCTTCTTCCATGTTCATATGATGTACTTCGAATTTGGCTTAAATTTCAATTCAAATCACCTAAAATCTCCACCAAATCGTCCCAGAATTGAGATTCACACTCTTTAAGATGTACCCAATCTACTTCAATAACAACCACTTGAAATAAATTCCAATTTCAAAAATCTAAAATTTTGAATTCAAGTTCAAGCAAACTTAAATGGTTGATCATGGCGTTTTCAGTTTGATCCTTCGACCCAATCCAACAAACTAACGTTTAATCGTGATTTCTAAATCGAATTAAAATGCTGGATTCTCTAAATTTTAACTTAAAGGAATTAGAATATTGCAATATTGCTCAAGTCTAGTGTCTCAAAAAGTTTGAATTACCTTTGTGTCTTAACAAAATAGATCTATGTTACAAAATAACATTTAGATTATTTCCGATAGAAATTTTATTTTGGGCTAGTTTTGATTAAAATTATTTATAGACTGACAGTTTAAATAATTTTCCCTTCAAGGGGTTGTGTCTGTTAGCTACAACTCTACTATCCAATAACTGTATCACTTTAATATATATATATATATATATATATATATATATATATATATATATATAGTATTACATTCAAGGTCAAGTAGGTTGCCAATCCCAATTTATCTATGTGGCCTTCCTAGCTACTGCATTAAAATAGTCAAATTTGACTTTCCCTACGAAGTTTTGCACTACGTATTTTATTAGAGTGACACAAAAAGTGTTTAAAAAAGACTTTCCCATTTAAAGGCGTGTTCAGGATTTAAACTTTATGGGTTCAACTTTTAAAGGTTTTAACATTAAACGCATTATATTCTTAAAGTAATGACGCTACCAAAAAATGGTCCATTTCCGACCGAAATTTCCGACGGAATCGGTCGGAAAATGCATAAAAATATATTTTTTAATTTTTAATAATAGTTACGACTAATATTCCGTCTATGTCTGTCGTAAATTTTGGCGGAAAATTCCGCGTCACTGTTAGCGACCAATTCGGTCGGAAAAAATTTAAAAAAATATATATAAATAAAAAAATTAACGACCGGTTTGGTCGAAAATGTTTAGTAAAACGAGGTTGACTACTTTTGACCAAATTACCGACTGAATCGGTCGAAGAGTTTTTTAAAATACCCCGAGCAACTCCCTTTCTTTTCCTTTCCCTCTTTTCTTCCCTCTCTCTTCTCTCTCATTTATACTTCCCCCCACCCAAACCCGCCGCTGCCATCAACGAGCAGCACTCGCTGGTGCCGCTGCAGGTCCGTCGAGACCCTCCACTGCCAGGTAAGTTTCCCACAACCCAAATCCTCCTTTATTATAAGAATTTAAGAATTATTGCAGATTTGATGCTCTGTGTTCCAGTTGTTAAAACAAAAAAGTTAAGGCATGAAATTATACTGACGATGGTTCTGTAAGTATTATCATTGTTGCAATTGTTAATATGCTTCTTTGTTTTGTGAGATGAAGTGCACTTGTTCATATTTGGTCATAACAAGAAAAAGTTATGTGGTTATGATCTTCCTTGACCACTTTGAAACTTGAAATAGGGAAGCGTGTATAAAACTTGACCAAATAATTGAATGTGTAAAATCATGAAAGCCCAAGTTGATAATAAATAGGTTAATGTGGGGCATAATGGAACTATGATTGCGCTTAGGATTCTTGTATCTAGGGATGAATCCATATGATGCCTAGGCAATTATTTTATGACAGTAATTTCAGATATATAAATGAATGGTCTGATGTTTTACGTCAACCTATAAATTGACAAAAGTTGCTTATTAGATAGCATAGCAGAATAGCTGGTGTCGTTCGAACAATTTGAGAAAGTAATAGGTGAATATGAACCTAAGAAGATGCAAATCAATGCATCAAGTCATAGTAGTATTCGAGTTGATATTTTTTTCCTATTCTGTGGAACATGAGTTTCATGCGTCTTTGTTTCTGAGTTTGAACAGCTTAGGCAATAGACAATTGTTATCTCATAGTTGATTTTCTACTATTGTTGTTGAAGGTTGTAAATTTTTTATAATTAAGTGATTTTTAACTAGACGGTATATTTACATTAGTCTCATTTTCAACATTGCAAATGGCAGATGCTGATTTAAAATTTTGGCGTACGGCAATGCCCGTTTTGAAATCTTTAACAAGAGTAAAAGAAGGGATACATAGCACATAGTTGTTGAACCTGCTAAATATTTTAAATACCTTTTCTTTTTAATTTTTTTCATGAAACCCTTTGTGGGAATAAAATAATAATTAACTTTTAAAAAACATTAGATGGAGGTTGTAGTTATTATTCCTTTATTTCTATTTGTCACTAAAAATTATCGAATGAAAAACATTTAGCTTTCTGTGAATGCCAAGAGATTTTTTTGTTTCTGTGAATGGAACAACTAATGCCAAGAGATTTTTTTGTTTCTGCGAATGGAAAACATATAATCAAACCTATTATTGAGGAGTTTAGAATCAAATCTTGTAATTTAAACTTGAGAATAATAAAATTCGTAATTCTAACACTATTAGAACACAATAACTCATTTATAGATTTCTATTTGTGTAGATGGAATTTGTGCATCGTAAATGGATGTATAATAGGAATCATCCTAATCGTGCGGGGTTGAGGAATGAATTTATTGAAGGGGTTGCTGAATTTATTGCTAAGGCTCAAACATTTGATGATTTTCTTATTGGAGGAAGGATTAGGTGTCCTTGTGTGAAATGTAAGTGTATTAATTTATTGAAATCAGACGAAGTTAAAGTTCACCTCTACAAGAAAGGGTTTGTAGAAAATTATTATATATGGACTATTCACGGGGAGAATCATGCTAGTTTAGATTATGTTAACTTTCATAATTCTTTTGGTGGTGAGGGTAGCCCCATCGCGGAGCATAATGTTGAAAATTCTCGATACAATAAAATGATGAGGGATGCTTTTGGGACGTTTTCGGGGATTCAATCCGAACCAAATGATGAGGCTAAGCGTTTCTATGAACAGTTAGTGGATGCTAGTCGTCCATTGTATGAAGGTTCGGTACATTCCAAGTTGTCGTTGCAGTTAGATTGATAAGTATTAAATTGGATAGTTCTATTTCCCAAACGGACATGGATTCTATTATTGGGATTATGAATGAACTTAATCCGAGTAACATTGACTTACCAAAAGATTTATACACTGCTAAAAAATTGGTTTCTAAGTTGGGTCTTTCATCAGAGACAATTGATTGTTGTGAGAAAGGTTGCATGTTATTTTATAAGGATGACGCATCTCTAGAGAACTGTAAATTTTGTAATCAACCTCGTTTTAAGGAAGACTCAAATGCCAATACAAAAAAGAAAGTTCCAGTTAAGAAAAAGAAGAAGGATGATACAAGAGAACACTGGTGGAGACGCGTGCGTCAGACACATATGTAAAATTCTAACTTCATTATTATTTATGGTTTATTAATATTAGTTTGTTTACATAATAGTTATGTTTTTCATTTCAGGAAGATTATCAAAAAATGTTGGAAGAATGACAACAAACTCAGCCTCCTTCAACTCAACTAACACCTGATGATATGGCTTCATTGTGGACAGAGGCAACGGGTAGTAAACAAAGGCAGAGTCTACGGACTAGGAGTACGTCGACCTACAGGTCATCCAAACCCACTCTTAGCCAATTCTTCTTCTTCTCAAAATCAAGAACAGATGGAAGATATGAGAAGCGAAATTCGTGATTTGAAGCAACAATTGGACTCCCAATACGGAACATTTGTTAAGATGTAGAAATTCATGAGAAAACATGGGCATGGTTTATCTGATGATGAGGATGAACAAACCGAATCTGATGTGTAGTAGTTTAGCTGTGATGTTTTGGTTGATTGGTAAACTTGATTTGTGCGAGAGAACTTTATGTATTGTCTTTAAACTTGAATGTGGGCTACTATTTGGATGTTTTTGTGCCAAAAATTATTAGGTTAAATGGTTGGCATTGTTGGTTTAAGTTGTTAATGGTTGGCATTGTTGGTTTAGATTGTGTTAATGTATTGTTGGTCGGTATTATTGTAATAATGTATCATGTTAATGTATTGTTGGTTGGTATTATTGTATTGTAATAGTTTGACAAGTGGTGTAGCTCGAAATTGGGCAAAATTCTGCCCAATTTTATACAAAATTCCGGCGGAAACGGTCAGACAGTTGCCCAGATTTAACCATAAATTCCTAGATTTCCAACGGATTCGGTCGGAAATTTAAAATAAAATAAAATAAATATTCAATTATTTTCGATGGGTTCCGTCGAAAACTAAATAAAATTTAATTTTTAATTATTAGTTTCCGACCGATTCGGTCAGAAACTTAAAAAAAATTAATATTCAATAATTTTCAACGGATTCCGTTGGAAATTAAATAATATTTAATTATTAATTATTAATAACCGACCGATTCAGTAGGAAATGATATATTTATATTATTTAATTTTAAATAAATAATTATTTTATTTGTATTATTACGACTGATTCAGTCGGTAAACTCCGACCACTTTGGTCGGAAACGTAAAATATTTTGTCGTCTGACCTTTTGAAATTTGCGACCACTTCGGTTGGAAATCACCGACGGATTCGGCCGAAAATTGTTTTCCGACCAACTTTTTTCCGACCGATCAATTTTGATCGAAAAGTAGTGAGAAATTTGTGATTTCCGACCGAATTCCGACAATTTTGGCGGTCGAAAATCTATCATTTTCCAGTAGTGTGAGTTCGTATCTACTATTTGTTATAATTTTAATGAATTCGGTAACAAAGGACTGTATCCCGCCCTGCCCCTTTTAATTTTACCATTGGAGGATAACTTGCCTTCTTTTCTTTTCTCAATCACTAACCATTTATTCATCATAGAGGCAAGTGCAATTGTACATCCACTTTACGTAAAAAAAAAAAAAAAAAAGCAAAAAAGGAGAGACGGACCGATCAAGATATTATTGTATCCCTAAAATTCGTATTGAAGTTGATTTATTTCAAGAGCAGCATGGATAATGCACTAAATTAAATGCTGATACAATTCCAGATCAGCAAGCTGACGCGCCAGCTAGTTGCTGTAATAAAGTAATGGCAATATATACTGAAAATGTAAAATGATATACTGGATCGACTTCATATTGGGTAATCATTGGGAAGCACAATCTACTCTACATTAGTTTCCGATCAAAATGTCTCACCTTAATGAATGAATGTAAGTTTTCTCATTCGATGGCAGAACGAGAATAGAATTCTTAATTAAGGAGGTGAGTCAAGGTCAATACCTTACATTAGGAGAAATGGGGTTAACCATAATAGTTTAGAAATAATCCATTGCAATAGTTTAGACGCAATACAAATAATTGAGGCAACGAATAATTGATTGCAGTAGTTTAATTTGGAAATACCGGCCATTTTTTGTCATAGTGGTTGGGAGGTTTTCTTCAAAACACTAGGTCAAGATTTCAAAGCTAGTAAGCCAAAAATAGTTTAGAAATAATTGATTACGATTGAGGTTATGATTGCAATAGTTTAGATGCAGTAGAAATAGTTGATTGCAACAGTTTAGATGCAAGGTCAGCTCGGACAAGTCTTGAACATCATAAGAGCAAACTATAGTCATCACAACTATAAATTGTGACCTTTGAAGAGCAACAAGATGCTCGCAAAAAAACTTTCATAAAGCTTGATGTATTTGACCTAGTATGGTGTGGCTTAAGTTTGATTCCATCTTCACTATTCTTCTCATGGCAATTACTACTTAGTACGTATTTGATAGTAGGCTATATTTATGCAATTTAAATACTATTTACACTTTAATTTAGCCGCACTTTATTGATATTTGAATGTTAAAAGATAACAAATTGCTCTAATTAAGAATTTTATGCCTTGCAGGAGCCACTCCAAGCTATGAGGAAGCTAAAAAGTATTTTGGAGTCAATATGGAGCGTGGAAGGCCAACCGGAGGTTAGCACGGTCGAAAAGGAGAAAGAAAAGCAAGTGGCAAAGTCCCCTCCAGTTGCGCGGCGCGGATTGACCGCGCATTGGAGGCAGAACACTGGATGAAATCCGCGGCCAGATCCGCGGCCGCGGACGGGCTGACGGAGACCAATAACCCAGGGTCAATTATGTAATTTCTAAGGCGACTAACCTAAACCTATATGAAGCCTAATTCGTCCAAAAGAGAAGGAGAGCTGTTTTTAGAGAGATTTTGGAGGCAAGAACACGAGAGGAAGACAGAGAATTTCCCTAAGAGTTTTCATCATCTTCTTGTTCTTCTTCTTAATTCCATTGTTGATTATGACTTTCTATAGTGATTTTTTTTATCTATTAGTATGAGTAGCTAAAACCGTCATCTAGGGTTGATGGAACCAATTATTGGATGAAGTCTTGATTTTGTTTTGATATAATTGAGTCGTGTTTACTCTATGATTGTTCAGCTACGTGTTGTCTTGTGATTAATTGAAAGGGCCTTGATTAATCGTGTCTAGTTATCTTGTGTTGCTTGAGAAAGAACACTTGATTAGATTGTTGTTGAACAACACCACTTTCAGGTAAGTTAAGAGATTAATTACTTGAATTTAAAAGCAGGGTTAGAGATAACGAAGCTATGGTGGGATAATTCTTAGTTGCATAAATTGTTAACTAGAGTAGTTCGAGAGAATACTTCTAGTAAATTATCGTAATTCCGATAATTGTGGTAGCCAAGAATTCATACTCCTTAAGAGTGTTACGGCGAGATTATAACTAACCTGCCAGGAATTAATCCGACAATTGAGAAAATCAATAGCCCTAGACCCTTTTACCATTGAATTCAACCTTATTCTTGATTATTGCTAGTTTTATTATCATTTTTCCTAAGTTAACTAAATTCTACTCATTATCCATTAAAAATCTTGCATCGGAGAATTGTCTGAGCTTATCATTAGTAGTGTTAAAAGTTGTAGTAAATAGGTTAGTTCCCTGTGGGATTCGGCTTCAGACTTGAACCGGATTATATTTGCACCGACCGCTTAGTCCTTTTTACAAGGCATAATTGGGCGTGATAAAATTTTGGCGCCGTTGCAGGGGAAGGAACGGTGTTATTTATTACAACTTGGAAGAATTTCTAGGATTATTAGTTTAAATCAAATTTTCTGTGGTGTTAAAAATATTTCCATTGAAATTCTCACGTTTGAACTCTTCTGTGACTCAGGTGCATGCCTAGAAGCTCCTTTAGAACTGGAGAACTTTTTGAAGTACTCTTAGATCTCGAAAAAGCATTTAGGGCATTGAATCGAGCTAACAAGAAGGGCAAAAAGCTAAAACAAAATAATCAACTCAATATTGAAATGGACGATGCCGAGAACATCAACGAGAATAATAGGAATGATCGAGTTGACCCAAACATCAGAGTGGTAGCACCTCTTGTGCTGGAAACTGCTCTTTATGATTGGGGCAACCAACTGCTGATAACATGGCCACGAAAATTGCAGTCCCTCAGATACAAGCGGAGACATTTCAGATTGCCAACAACATGCTGCACTTGCTTCAGAATAAGGGGTTGTTCTCCGGGTCGTACATTGAAGACCCACAACAACATCTGAAGAACTTTCTATCTATTTGTGTCACTCACAGACAACCGAATGTGACTCCTGAAGCAATCAATTTGTTGGTGTTCCCATTCTCAGTGACTGGGGAGGCTCAAACTTGGCTGAATTCGCTCCCAATAAACTCCATTGCTACTTGGGAGGAACTAGTCAAGCAGTTCTTAAACAAGTTTTATCCACCCAACAAAACTGCGAGGCAAATTGATGAGATAACCTGGGAGAGGTTTAAGGGTATGTTGATGAAGTGTCCGCACCATGGAATTCCGGATCAGATGCTGGGACAGAGATTCTATATGGGTTTGGCTGACGGTCTGAAGGCCAATGTAGATGCTTCTGCCGGAGGTGCATTCTTGAGCAAAACATTCTTAGAGTGTAAGATTCTTCTTGACAAGATGTCTAAAAATTCAGGCTGGATGACGAGAGATACAACACTTACTCCAATAGTGCATTCTGTCGCTCTTGACCCAAACAATACAAATGCAGAAACATAGCCACTCTCATGACCCAGATGAGCTTGTTGACAAAGAAATTTGATGAGATGGGTACGAAACAGGTGCACATTGTTGATACCACAAATGGAGGCCTATGCACTCCTTGCATAAACCAGTTATATGTGTGCTCGTGGAGTGGAGAGAATGACAACCAGGGCTTCAGAGAAGACATGAATTATGTCAATAATTTCGGAGGTCAGAGGCAATGTGGTCAGCAATGGGGACCAATATCAAACCAGCAGTATAGACCAAACCAGCCACAACACAACCCCAATCCAGGAGGAGCACGACCACAAGGTCAAGTCGTGCTTTATCAAAGGTAGCAGGGCTATAATCAGCAACACCAGCAACAGTTAGCATACCAACCACCTCATCAACAACAAGACAGTAACATGATCGAAATCAGGGGCATGCTGCAACAACTCATTGGGACAAATGGAAAGATGCAAGAGAAGTTAGCTACACATGATTCAATAATCAAAGGCATTAAAACTCAATTGGGACACCTATCTATGGCCTTGAACAATCGCCCACAAGGAACATTGCCTGCAGATACAAACATTAATCCAAAGGTTCAGAACCCAAATCAGCTAATGACAGTGAGTCTCAGGAATGGAAGAGATTTAGACGGGGAGCAAGAAGTTTCTGAATCTAGGAGAGAGACAACGCCAACTACTCCAGTTACATTAGAGACAGATGAGTCACCAGAGCTCACCGAGGTTGTAATTGAACAGGCACAGGTTGACAAGGGTAAGGAGAAGGAAGGTGAACAACTCTCAGAACAGGTGGTAGAAAAAGCTTCCAGCAAAGAAAAGACATAAAGCAGTGGGCAGATGTTGACTCCTGCACCATTCCCTCAGAGGTTGCAAAGCAAAAGAAAGATGATCAATACAGGAAATTCATGGAAATGCTCAGACAAATTTAATTGAATATTCCACTGATAGATGCTTTGAGGGAAATGCCAGGGTGTGCGAAAATGATGAAGAACCTGATGTCGCAAAAATTTGACTTCCAGGACCTGTCTACTGTAACTCTGTCGCAGACCTGTAGCGCGATAGTGACAAGGCCTATGGCTTAAAAGGTGTCTGATCAAGGTATTTCACTATCCCATGCACCATTGGGAGTTATGCTTTTGCTAAAGCATTGTGTGACTTGGGAGCCAGTATAAACTTGATGCCCTTGGAAATCTATACAAAACTGGGCATTAGCAGAGCTAGACCGACCTCAATGTTGCTGCAACTGGCTGATCGCACCGTCAAAAGACCGACAGGAATTCTTGATGATATTCTTGTTCAAGTGGGGAAGTTTGTATGCCCTGCAAACTTCGTCATTCTTGACTGCCAAGTGGATGAAGAGATACCAATCATTCTAGGAAGGTCGTTTTTAGCCATTGGGAGAGCATTGATTGATTGTGAGACTGGAGAGTTGAAAATGAGGTTGAAGAATGAAGAAATGATATTCAATGTTCAACAATCTATGAGGAGACCCAACGAATTTGCAAATTGCTCGCTAGTGGAGGCCGTGGATGTAATACTACAAGAGGAGGATATGACTCTTAATGTCAGGGATCCGTTAGAAGCCTTCTTGATGATTTTGGAAAATGTGGATGGTGAGGAGTTGGCAGAATGGGTCATGGCTCTCGAAGGTCAAGGGTTCTGTAAAAGGGAACCCCAGTTCGAGCCCCTACACTTAGAAGAAAGAATAACACCACATGCGAAACCATCGATAGAGAAGCCACCACAGTTGGACCTGAAACCGCTTACAGCTCACCTCAGGTACACTTTTTTAGGGCCTAACTCTACTTTACCTGTTATTATATCATCCGGGTTGTTAGGTGTGCAGGTAGAACAACTCCTTAGATGTTACAGAAATGTAAGACTGTTATTGGTTGGAACATGGTAGACATAAAGGGTATTAGCCCAGCTTTTTGTATGCACAAGATTCTCTTGGAAGAAAAGCGCAAACCTTCTAGAGAACGTCAACGAAGGCTGAACCCGAATATGAAAGAGGTGGTGAAGAAGGAAGTGGTCAAGTGGTTAGATGCGGGTATCATTTTCCCCAACTCTAACAGTAATTGGATGAGCCCTGTTCAGTGTGTGCTGAAGAAGGGAGGAATGACAGTCGTACAAAATGAAAATAACGAGTTGATCTCGACTCGTACAGTCACAGGGTGGAGGATTTGCATGGATTATCAAAAATTGAACACAGCCACCCGGAAGGACAATTTCCCCTTGCCATTCATTGACCAAATGTTGGATAGGTTGGCTGGGCGATCTCACTTCTATTTCTTGGATGGATATTCGGGGTAGAATCAGATCTCAATAACCCCTGAAGACAGAGAGAAAACATCCTTTACTTGTCCGTATGGCATCTTTGCCTTTCGGAGAATGCCTTTTGGCCTTTGCAATGCACTGGCTACATTCCATAGGTGTATGTTAGCCATCTTCACAGATATGGTTGAAGATACTATGGAGGTATTTATGGATGATTTCTCCGTGGTGGGGGATTCATTCGAAGACTGTCTTCTCAATTTAAGAAGAGTGCTAAAAAGATGTGTGGAAACAAATTTAGTGCTGAACTAGGAAAAGTGCCATTTTATGGTACAAGAAGGGATAGTGTTGGGGCATCGGTGTTCGGTAAAGGAATTGAGGTAGAACATGCTAAGGTTGACGTGATTGAGAAGTTTCCACCGCCCACTTCGGTCAAGGCGGTGAGAAGTTTCCTTGGGCACGCCGGATTCTACAAGCGATTCATAAAAGATTTTTCTAAGATTGCTAACCCTTTATGTAAACTCTTTGAAAACGATCAGCCCTTTCTGTTTTCTAATGATTGCAGGTTGGCATTTGAGGAGCTGAAGAAGAGACTGGTGACTGCACCCATCATTGTTTCACCCAACTGGGAGAAACTGTTCGACATCATGTGCGACGCAAGTGTCTATGCTATAGGAGCAGTCTTGGGGCAATGAAAGGACAAGCTGATGCACCCAATTTACTATGCAAGCAGAATGCTAAGCGGTGCATAGCTCAATTACACCGTGACGGAAAAGGAGATGTTGGCTGTAGTTTTTGCATTCGACAAATTCAGGTCGTACATGATTGGTTTAAAAGTTATTGTTAATACTGACCATGCAGCAATTAGGTACTTAATAGCAAAGAAGGAATCAAAGCCACGCTTGATCCGTTGGGTTCTTTTGCTATAAGAATTCAATGGAGATCTGTGACAGAAAGGGGACAGAGAACCAGGTAGCAGACCACCTCTCAAGGTTGGAAGGAGTTGAAAAGAAGGTAGAGGTTATAGATATAACAGAGACATTCCCGGATGAACAGTTACTAGCAGTGAAAATGGAGGAGACGCCATGGTATGGTGATATTGCTAATTATTTAGCAAGCGGTATTGTACCTTATGAATTCTCCGCAATTCAAATAAAAAGTTCTTTCGCAATTGTCGGTCTTATTATTGGGATGAACCTCTACTTTTTAAAATATGTATAGATAACATGATCCGGAGGTGTATCCCCCAGAAAGATCAACATTCTGTTATGCAGGCTTGCCATGCTTCACCATATGGTGGACACTTTGGAGGAATTCGGACATTGGCTAAGGTTTTGGAATCAGGTTTGTATTGTCCAACTCTGTTCAAGGATGCCCATGCTTGGGTGAAAAGTTGCGATGAGTGCCAAAGGGCAGGCAACATATCTCGACGTCACGAGATGCCGATGACTACTATTCAGGAGGTGGAGGTATTCGACATGTGGGGGTTTGACTTTCTGGGGCCAATCATCAGCTCGTATGGAACACCTTATCACCCACAGACGAGCGGGCAAGTTGAAGTGTCAAACCGGGAAATCAAAAGTGTCATGAACAAGACAGTGAATGCGACAAGGACTGATTGGGCAAAGAAGCTGGATGATGCATTATGGGCGTACCGCACATCATTTAAAACTCCAATTGGTATGTCACCGTACAAGTTGGTGTTTGGAAAAGCATGCCACCTTCCGGTGGAGCTTGAGCATCAAAGACCTTTGGGCACTGCGGCAGTTGAATTTGGATATGGAGACTGCCAGGCACCAGTAGAGTCACTGAGTTACATGAACTTGAGGAATTCAGGTTCCATGCATTCGAGAATGCAAGATTGTACAAAGAAAGGATGAAAATGATGCATGATAAGCATATTCTAGATCAGAATTTCAAACCCAGAGATCTAGTGTTGTTATACAACTCGAGATTAAGATTGTTTCCAGGTAAATTGATGTCCCGATGGTCAGGGCCCTTTAGAGTGTGCAAGTGTTCTCAAGTGGAGCTGTAGAAATTGAATCCGAAGATGGAACAAATAAGTTTACGGTGAATGGGCAAAGGTTGAAACATTACCTTGGAATGGTCGAAGAAAAGGGGGATAGAGTGGTGATATCTTTGGAAGAGCCCCAATACACGAGCAAAGAGTAATAATGAAAGCCTGCGTCGTACCGCGACGTTAAATTAGGCGCTTCCTGGGAGGCAACCTATGGTTTGTTGTAAATCGTCGTGCCGCGCCGTTAAATTAGGCGTTTTTTGGGAGGCAACCCAATATTTTTCTTTGTTATTATTTTTTGTAATTGATTTTGAACGGTGACAATATTGACCGACCTACTAATGCGCAGGGATGAAATTATGCGCAGCGGAAGGACTCGGGGTGACGAAATTATCCCGGAGATAGGCAAAAATGCGAAAAAGCAAAAAGAAAATTTGGAGGTCAAAATCCGCGGCCGCAAATTCAACAGCTGATTCGACAGCGGATTTTGCACTGGTCACTGTCTCAGGTCCGTGGTCGCGGATTGACCGCGGATGAGGCGCCGTTCAGGTTCAGTTAAATTTTATTTTCTTTTCATTTCTCTTCTCCCCTTTTAATTAGTTTTTTGTTAACTTAACCCCCCCTCAACCTCCCACTCCCCCACTTCTCCCCCCCGACAAAATCTAAAACCCTTCCCCCCTTCCCCAAAACAGAAAAAAACGCACACCCCTTCCCCTTCTTCTCCCCCAATCTCTCAAATCAACAAAATCTTCTCTCCATCTTTCTCTTCTCTACTCAATCACTCCCCAAGCTCCATTCCTCACAAGATCTTCAAGTAAGTAACATACTTCTACTTTCTTTTTTCTTTTTCTTTTTTTATAGTTTTTTTTTCAATTTTTCCATTCTTTCCTCTTCTATTGTAAGTGTAGGATAGTAGAAGTTATGGGTACTCTTGTCCTTGTTTTGAATTGTTAGTATATATGTTGGCATGCGAGGATAATAGATTTAGTTGGGTTGAGGAAGAATTTGTTGAGTTGTGAAGAATGGAAGTTTAATTGGGTCTTTGGGTAAATTGGGGGGCCTATGCACAGTAAGTATTTGTTGAATTGCCACAATAAGTTTTTAGTATAATTTGTGACCAATTGTGCGAGTGAAGTCTGAGTAACCGCCATTCGTTCACATATTATCCGATTATTGATAGTGGTGTTTGTTGTGTAGGTACCGTGACATCTTCAATGAAGAGATGCAATACCGGTGCCTCGTCTAGTGGTCATGAAGGCTCGTCCCGGGCACGGGCACCAGCCAGTTCAGCTAAATTTGATCGTACCAGGTTTGTCTCCCCAGCTGCACAAGACCGTTTTAGTTTGAATGCTACTAGAAAGCCTATGCCAGAAAGGGGAATTGATAGGGGGTCCCTCCAGGCTGAGTGCCCTAATATGTATAGGGAGTTGATCAGGCGCAAGCTGGACATCTTCTTCGAAGAGCCGGAGGAGGGTAACTTGATGCTTATCCGGGAATTCTACACCAACTGCTCGAACATAAGGATCACATATGCACTATGCGACAAAAGAGGGTGCCTGCCTCGATAGAAGCCATCAGGAGAGTGTATCAATTGCCTGTATTCAATGGGGAGGTGGACTACTATGATGATTACCGGCGAGTACCAACGAATTGGCACGTATTTTTCAGAACTATCTGTGTACCAGACAAAGAGGTAGTGTGGGTTGTGCCCGGATCGAAGTTGCACTCAGCCTCACTCACCTTTGAAGGAAAGTGTTGGATGTACCTCATCAATAGTCGACTGCTGGCGTCCCACAACACCACTGAGGTAAATGGTCCGAGAGTTGCCTTGATTTGGTGCTTCGTGAATGGCCACGATTTTGATGTATCCAAGGTTATTCAGTCTGAGATGTTAATCCATTCAACACTGAAGAGGTATGGGTTCTTCTTACCCTCTCCGGTCACTAGCTTGTGCCGGGCAGCAAGGGTGCTAGAGAACCCAAATATGGATGGAAAGGTGAAGAAAGAAGCAAAGTTCAGGGTAGACAAAGTGCCATTGGGAAGGATACGGTTGTAACCGGTGCGGCTCATAGTGATGATTCTGAGGCGTCGGAGGAGGGTGATGAAGAGCATGAGGAACTTGGGCCTTCCTCACCCCCACAGGAACAAGTTGCCGTGGTTGAAGGACCATCTCCAACCAGACGGGGTACACGGATGATAGCCTTAGAACAGGAAATGGCAGCTGCGCGATTCCCTCTCGGAATTGGGGGCAAGAGTTGATGCCTTGGCCACCCAAAGTGCGAAGTCGGAGAAGAAAATCATGGGCTGGTTGCGTACACTGGAGAGGGCGTGTCATCTCGACCCCGACACTATCTCTGATCAAGACTGATCTACGAGGGAAGTTCCTTTACCTCGCAATACTTTATTTTGTATGACGTGGGGACATGATATCATTTTAAGTGTGGGGTAGGGGATACTTTGTTTGTATGTTGTATGTAGAATAGTTTCATAGTTTATTTACATAAATCATTTTCGATTTATCCCGACGATGGATATCATTCGATGGGTTTCTTGAGGGACTAAAGTCGGAGAAGAAAAAAAAAGATTTTCTTTTGTACTAATGTATCAATTCCCCCTTGGTTTTTATTTATACCACAGTTCTTTTCCAAGGGTTTCATTTGAACCGGGTGTAGTTAGTTATTTTTTATTGTTAGTTAGGAACTTGTGGGCTATGTGTCACGACCCCGGTTCGCCCTCTGTGAACCATCGTGACGGCACCTAGTCTCTACGACTAGGTAAGCCTAAATTGCGGAAGAAAACCAAAATTCGCGGAAGTAAAACAATTTAAAACAGAAATAAAGGAATAAACAGCGTTTAAATGTGCCGCTCGGCATACACCATATTTAATTCTAAAAACCAACATATAAATCCAAGACCCGGAAACCCATGAATCACAAGCTAAGAAGTACTACATAGCTCTAAGTGCAGAATGTCTAACAAGAACTGAAATACAGAAGGCTAGTACTAAACAGCAAGAATAGAAAGAGACTCCTCGGTCTGCGGACGCGGCAGATATACCTCGAAGTCGCTATAGCAGTCGTCTTTCCTCAGGGGTGGTAGGACTGAGTCGAAGTACCTGGATCTGCACATGAAAAACATGCGCAGGAAGGGCATGAGTACACCACAGCAGTACTCAGTAAGTGCCAAGCCTAACCTCGGTTGGGTAGTGACGAGGAAGGTCAGGGCCCTACTGAGATTAAATAGAATATAAAAATTCAACAGTGTAGATAAGAACAGTATAATTAAGTGCATCAGTGAAAGTATCACAGGATATAAAGGTATCTACGACTAATACAGAGGCAAAAACAATCACAAGGATGATAACCGGGGATCTCTTGGTATCCCGAGGATCTCTTGGTATCCTTAATTATGCCAGGGATCTCTTGGTATCCCGAGGATCTCTTAGTATCCTCAATATATGCCAGGGATCTCTTGGTATCCCGAGGATCTCTTAGTATCCTCAATAGGTATGTGCCAGGGATCTCTCGGTATCCCGCACCTCAGCTCGATCATAAATAAGTACAGGGGGTCTCCCGGGATGCCTTCCCGTAGCCCCAAAATAAAACGCACAACAATAGAAAAAAGAAATACTCAATTAAGCTCAACTTCGTACCAAGGCAAAATAGATAATTCTAACCTAGAATGCTTCACGTAATACAAATAAGGCATTTAAGGCAAGTAGAGCAATTTAGTCAATTAGACATGCTTCTCTAAACTAGCAGTAGGCTAAATTTCCAAGTAGTGTAAGCAAGAAAAAGGAAGAACACAATTCAAGGCTATTTTTAATGAAAAACCGGATTTCCAACAATTAGCACAAGTACGCGCTCGTCACCTCACGTACAAGGCATTTCAATTATCACAATAACAGTCCTAAGGGGAAAGGTCCCCCACACAAGGTTAGACAAGCCACTTACCTCGAACAAGTGCAAGTCAACCCGAAACCACGCCTTTGCCACGAGTATCCGACTCCAAATGGCCCAAATCTATTCAATTAAGTTTCATAATGTAAATAACACTTCAAGTAACTGATTCTATAATTAAATTCTAAGCTAATACGCGAAATTAGGTAAAATGACCAAAATGCCCCTTAGGCCCATGTCTCGGAATCGGATAAAATTTACATTTTCAGAAACCTCATAATCTCACGAGTCTAAACATAACAAGAACACTGAAATCGGAGTCCAAATGACCCCTCAAATTCTCATTAAAAGGCCTCTAAGACTCAAGCCCTAATTACCCATTTTTCCCAAATTTCTCATCACTAATTAGGTCTTTAATCACATAAAACGAGTTATAAAGTTAAGGACGTTACCGACAAGCGATTCCCCTTTGTTTTTCCTCAAAAATCTCTCTCAAAAGCTTCCAACCCGGATGAAAATGGTGAACGAATGGCTCAATTTCGCAAAGGCAACTAATTATAGGTTCTGCCCAGCGATTCCCGCATTAGCGGCCCTGGGACCGTATCTGCAGAAACTACGTCGCATCTGCGACTTTCATTTAAATGCCAGATTCTGCATCTGCGGAACTCTAACCGCAGGAGCGATTGCGCTTCTGCGATCAACTCACCGCATCTACGGTTCCTGAGGAATTTCCAAATTTCGCTTCTGCGGGCACTTAGCCGCTTCTGCGGCGCCGCATCTGCGGTCCCCCCTACCGTAGATGCGAAAATACCAGAAGCAGCAAAAAAATACAGCAGCTGCAACATCTTCTAAATTCTCGCCAACCATCCGAAATCATCCCGAGGCCCCCGGAACCTCAGCCAAAGGCACCAACAAGTCTAATACCACTCCCCAAACTTGTACCAATCCTTAAAACACCTAAAACAACATCGAAACCTTAAATTAACCATGGATTCAAGCCTAAGAACTCCAAATTTCTCAAAATACGCTTTCGATCAAAAAGTCTATCAAATCTCGTCCGAATGACCTGAAATTTTGCACACACGTCCCAAATGACACAACGCAACTACTACAACTCTCGAAATTCCATTCCGACCCTCGGATCAAAATCTCACTATCGAACCGGAAACTTCAAAATTCGACCTTTCGGCATTTCAAGCCTAAATTAGCTACGGACCTCCGAAACACAATCCGACCACGCCCCTAAACCTGAAATCACCTAACGGAGCTATCGGAACCATCGAATTTCCATTCCGAGGCCGTCTTCACACTGTTCCGACTACGGTCAACTTTCCAATACTTAAGCTCTCATTTAGGGACTAAGTGTCCCAAAACTCTCCGAAACTCAAAACCGAACATCTCGGCAAATCAAAATAGCAGAAATAAACTTGGAGAAAGCAGTTAATAGGGGATCGGGGCATAAATTCCAAAAATGACCGGTCGGGTCGTTACACTATGGGCGGAAATAGAAATAGGATCTCTTAATGTCGTAATGCCTTGAATATAGCGGGTATTTTAGTGTGACGCTTAGGCTCAGTTGTTGACTCTTGTAAGAATGCCTTAAACTGTATGTTCTTAATTTGGCTTAAGTACCCTGATAAGAGTGTTTGATGACCCAATCTGGAGTGAGTCATGTGCCTTGTGTGTGTGAGGCTTGTCGTATTCTGTGCACGACAGTTGATGCCTAGAACTTGCCCCGTGTGTCTGCAAAGCGAAACAGTAGTCTTGTTTAGTCTAGGAAGTGATATAGGCATTTCTTTGTGAACCATATATATATATTCCACCCACCTATTTGATATGTATCGTAGTTAACCCCATTGAGCCTGTAATCCTGTTTCCTTGGCAACCACATTACAGGCCTTATCCCTTGTTTGAATTGACCATCTATTTGAACCCTTTACCTCTCGTAAGCACTTGAATTACTATGTATCTATAAAGGATAAAGTGTGGGGTAGTTGGTGGGGATTTTTGAGTGGAACTAGGGAAATAAGGAGAAATGTGCACCTTGTTGAAAAGGCCGCTTGAATTAAAAAATGTTAACAGTGCATTATGTTGATTATTAATATTTCTTTGGTGGTTTTTAAGGTGATTGTGCTCAAAGAAGCATGGGGGGGGGGGGGGGCATATGTGGTGTTGAAGGTGGAATTATTGGTTTAACTTAAGTATGGGCTTGAATGTTAAAGTATATGTATTAAAGTTCTTAGGGAGGTGTAGTCACTCTTATATCCAAATGTATCCTACCCGTCCCACAGCCTACATTACAACCAAATAAAGTCCTACTTGATCCTAGACTAAATGAGCTCAATTAGTAGAGTAGTACACTACGAGCAAGCCTATGGAGAATTTTCTGTGGCTCAAGAATATCATTTCTGAGGTTGAGTGAATTTTGTTCATTTTGAAGTTCCTCAGTGTGCGTGCACTTTATTGATTGTAGAATGAGTCTCTTTTGTTGTGAGCATGCATTTGATTCATGAAGGAGAGGTAAGTATGGACCTCTGAGTTAGAGTAAGTAAGCCGGTTAGGAATATTGCGTGGCTCGCGGGAGTCAACCCTTGAGGTGTAGATGTTACACTTATGCACTCAATCTATGTGGGATATTCTTGGTGTGACGAATTAGGGAAGTAACTCAGGGAAGTTAGGCCTCCGTAGAGTGTGGTTTGTTTTCTCGATGACGAGCAATTGTTTAAGTGTGGGGTGTTGATAGTAGGCTATATTTATGCAATTTAGATACTATTTACACTTTAATTTAGCCGCACTTTACTGATATTTGAATGCTAAAAGATAACAAATTGCTCTAATTAAGAACTTTATGCTTTGCAGGAGCCACTCTGAGCTATGAGGAAGCTAAAGAGTGTTTTGGAGTCAATATGGAGCGTGGAAGGCCAAACGGAGGTTAGCATGGCCGAAAAGGAGAAAGAAAAGCAAGTGGCGAAGTCCTCTTCAGGTGTGCAGCCGCGGATTGACTGCGCATTAGCCGTGCATTGGAGGCAGAACACTGCGTGAAATCCGCGGCCAGATCCGCGGACGGGCTGACGGAAACCAATAATCCAGGGTCAATTATATAATTTCCAAGACGACCTATATGAAGCCTAATTCGGCCAGAAGAGAAGGAGAGTTGTTTTTAGAGAGATTTTGGAGGCAAGAACACGAGAGGAAGACAGAGAATTTCCCTAAGAGTTTTCATCATCTTCTTCTTAATCCCAGTGTTGATTATGACTTTCTATAGTGAATTTTTATCTATTAGTATGAGTAGCTAAAACCGTCATCGAGGGTTGATGGAACCAATTATTGGATGAAGTCTTGACTTTGTTTTGATATAATTGATCCATTTTTACTCTATGATTGTTCAACTACGTGTTTTCTTGTGATTTAATTGAAAGGGCCCTTGATTAATCATGTCTAGTTATCTTGTGTTGCTTGAGAAAGAACACTTGGTTAGATTGTTGTTGAACAACACCACTTTAGGGTAAGCTAAGAGATTAATTACTTGAATTTAAAAGCAGGGTTAGATATAACGAAGCTTTGGTGGGATAATTCTGAGTTGCATAAATTGTTAACTAGAATAGTTCGAGAGAATGCTTCTAGTAAATTATCGTAATTGATCGAGAGATAATTGCGGTAGCCCAGAAGTCATACTCCTTATAGAGTGTTACGACGAGATTATAGCTAACGTGTCAGGAATTAATCCGACAATTGGGAAATCAATAGCCTTAGACCCTTTACCATTGAATTCAACCTTATTCTTGATTATTGCTAGTTTTATTGTCATTTTTCCTTAGTTAACTAAATTCTACTCATTATCCATTAAAAATCTTGCATCCGGGAATTGTCTGAGCTTATCATTAGTAGTGTTAAAAGTTGTAGTAAATAGGTTAGTTCCCTGTGGGATTCGACTCCGGACTTGAATCACAATATATTTGCAGCGACCGCTTAGTCCTTTTTACAAGGCATAATTGGGCGCGATGTCTTTATCTCTTTATTGTAAACCTAAATTATTATGATTGTCAATGTTACGTTGTTGTGTTTCTATGTATATGTTGATTGAGTGTTTTTCTTTTCTCCGTATTATACCAATCATAATATATAATTTTGTAATTATGATGGAGAATATTTTCAGTTGATGCGATGTGGTTTTTCAAGAATCAAGTTATGGCGGTAAGAGATGTCGATCCTAATTTATCAGGACTAAACAGGAGACTACTTCCACAACTTAATGATATTTTCACTTGTGGGAGACCTTGTATTTCTAATGATGATTGCAGAAGTGATTGTTGGGTTTGTTGCAGCTGTACGTATGAGGACTGGGATCCTACTCTTTATCGGTGTCGCTGAACTACATGTACGCAAATGGTACATTTAGTGCCCAATTGCGATAAAATAAGATCTCAACAAAATGAATATTTTTTTTTCATGATGCAGGAAAGGTATCTTTTTTTATTTGAACAAATTGAATACTTTATTTTCATGATGTAGAAAAAGTATTTTTTTTCAATAAAATTAGTATTTTCTTTTCATGATGTAGAAAAGTATTTTCTTCCATTTCAACAAAATATATACTTTTTTTGATGTTATAAAAATGGTACTTTTGTTTTGTTTCAACAAAATGAGTGCTTTCTTTTCATGTTGTAGAAATAGTACTTTTGTTTTGTTTCAACAAGAAAAAGAGAGAAAAAGAGTATATTCTTTTTAGTTATGGAGCTCAAATTTCAACGTTAGTTTGTGTGAAAAAGTAAAATAACACATTTGTTCATTTGAGTTTGGGTTAATTTTAAAGAATAATTAAAATTTTGAAGAAAATAAAGTCCTGAAAACATTGGGTATTTGGGGCAAGGGGAGAGGAAGAGGAGCACATGAAACATGAGGATTGGGGGAAGGGACGGGGTAAGGAGAGTAGCATAGAAAAATTATTTTCCTAAAGAAATATTTTCTACTCTCTAACCGAACACTAGAAAAATTTGTGGAAAAAGTATTTCACTCAGCAACCAAACATGGAAAAATAAGTGATAACATCACTCATTTTTCAAGAAATTTTTTTCCAATAAAAATATTTTCCTTCGTACAAAACATACCCTATGTCCACTTTAATTATTTAATTAATATAATAACTAGGCAGAATAACCGAGGAGACACTTGTACTTGTTTCGGTTTGACATCCCGGTCCCTATATATCATAAAGTATAATTCAGACACCTGAACTCGATCAAAACTAATATTTTAAACGCTTTTGACCATTGACCAAGCTTATGTGGCATAAATATAACCGAGGTGGACAAAGTGCTTGGTATGCACGCGCCTAGTGAGCGTCAGGGGCGGAGCCAATGTATAAGTTACGGGTTCGGTCGAACCCATTAACTTCTGTTCAAACTCTGTATTTGTCTTAAAAAATTAATTAAATATTTGTAAATTATTGATTTAAAACCCAATAACTCAAAATGATTAAAATTTTGAATCCATAAACTTTAAATCCTGGCTTCTCCTCTGGTGAGCGTGAAATGGTGCTTAAATTAGAAAAATAGACAAAAAATTATAAAGAGACAGAAACAAAAAGTATAACAACTCATATCATCATCCCACCCAGGAGCCTCTTCCATTTTGGCTCCGGCACCTCCGCTTCTCCCGTTCCACCGCCAAATAATACAGAAAAACAAAGGAACATGATGTGCTTAAAAATCGAAGAGGATAAAGAGCTTGGCCTTTCTTTTTGAGCAATCTGTGAAGTGAAAAAAAATCAATTTTTTTTGGCTTTTTGAATATCAAGAAAATGCCCAATAAATATGTCTACAGAGAGGTTCTCATGTTTGACAAAAGATATAGAGTAGAAACCATCTTCTACTCTTCCACCATCACCTCCACATTTGAATTGTTACATTGAATGGATTTGGGGGGTTTTGACGTTTTGGGGAAGAATAGAGTAGAAAGACGAGGTTAAATAGAGAATGAAACTTTGAAGGGTGGAAAGAAGTAGCTAGCTTGCCATCATGTGAGAATTTGTGAGCTCTCAAGGTTAAAGATGGTGGTAATAGGTGAAAGAGAGAGAGAGAGAGCTGGGAATGTGGAGAGAGGAGAAAAGGTGTGAGATTCCATTTTTTTTTCTTTTTGAATTTTATAAACTATATTTTCTTTTTTGTAAAAGTAAATTATGATATGGATATTATTTATTTAGGTGGCTCTGATGTGTCATCCATATCAGGGAGAGTGAACAACACACAGGGCAGAGGTGTTTAAAATACTAATTTTGATCGAGTTCACGTGTCTGGATGAAACTTTATGGAATATAGGGAGCAAGGTATCAAACCGGAATAAGTACATGTGTCTCCTAGGCTATTTTGCCTGATAACTATACGACAAATACTTACCCACATCGAGTGTTTACACCATGTCACACCTCCTTTTTACCACCCCGAGAGGGGGTACAAGGGAGTTTTTCCAATTAAAGTGACATTATTCGAAATGAGATTATTTTATTTAATTAATTTTCAGAGTCGCCACTTGGGATAATTATTTTGGTGTCCCAAGTCACCGGTTTATTTTTAAAATTCCAAATCGAGGAAAAACTGACTTTATTTAAAATCCTGCGAAACCAGAAATTCTAGATAAGGAATTCTGTTAACCCAGGAGAAGGTGTTAGGAATTCCCGGGTTCCGTGGTTCTAGCACGGTCGCTTAAACTATTAATAATTGGCATATTATCTGATTTACTAAATGTTTTAAAACTATTGTGCATTTTAGCTTTATAACCATTTTTAATTATTTTAACCGCTTTTAGAATTTATGGAATAATTTCTTGAACAAGTTGCGATTGTCGTACACTTGCCGTTTTGGGACACATCGCAAACCACGCTACATGAAATGTACCCGCGGTTCGCGACATGTTTATTTTTATTAAAGTTCAAAGTTGTTACGATCGGGTCACATGAAATGCACACCCAAATTGAAGATTATATACCATGACTATGCCACCGGAACCGTACCCATAATCACAATAGTTAATTTACGCGCCTAAAGCAGGCATTATAATTCCCACATATATTTCCTATACATAATATGTATCCAACTATCCAGTTTTCCCAAGGAGCAAATACATCCGGAACTGAGTGAACTTCTTACAACACTCCCATTTACTTAAAGAACATATTGCATCAATCCAATGATTGTCTCATTCCATAAGGAACTCCACATGTAGACAAATCCAAGGTCCTAAGGACCACCACCTTAATTTCCTAGCATCTTTTTGCACAATACTTTAAGATTTTTAATTCCAGAAGTAGGAGAAATGAAACTGCTCATGTCCCAACCAGATAACAAACTAAGATGGTATTTATCCACTCAAGAAAATCATACTTATCAAACAGATCTCTATCCAAAATAGTCAAAAACAACTACATAACACTAATATTTTATCATGTAACATATTGAGATAAAACGAGATGATCACGTGAATAAAGCTGTTTGACAGCTAAAACAATAAAGAAGCTCATCAACTGAATAAAACAAATGGTAAGAAAGCATAACTTTATTCACATAAATTTCACAAAGAAAAGAAGCATGCAATCATAGATACAGAATTACACCAAAGTGAAAGAAATAAACCTCAAAGTGAACCTTCACACAAGTGGAATGAGCTGCTATTGACCGAACCAACAAATGGAAGCCTCGAACGGAACATGACAACTCCGCCGAACCTCGCCTTCACTCGACGGGATGATTATGGAATGGTAGAAGTTGCTGCATTTTCTGGGAAAGAAAAGGTTGATCCGCGCAGCTTCTCTTGTTCTTCGCTGCTGCTGCGATTTTCCTTAGCAGCTGCAGGTTTTTTTTTTTCGTTCTGTTGTTATTTTGAAGAAGAAGGAGGTTCTCCTTTCTAAGTTTTTGCTTCTTGCGGCTGTGTTTTTTTTGTTTGGATTTGGGTGGTGAAAGCTTCCCATTTTTGTGGATGAGAAGAAGGTCTCTTAAGGGTTCTAAGGTTTTGGGTTCAATGAAGAAGAATCGGGAATGCAAAAGTGAGCACCAGGAAATTCAACAAGCCCATCAAAAGCTGATTGAAGAATGGAAAGATATGGCTGTCAGCGCCAACAAGCGACTAGGGTATTTGGAACGGGGTTTAGTAGAGTTGGAAAGAAAGTTCATCCAGAGGATTGAAAACTGATAGATGAGGGGTCTGAAGGTTTTTTCTTTTTTAGAAGAAGATGAAACCACGGCTGCCGTTTCTAGCTTTTTTGTCTAGGTCTAGGGTCTTAGGTCTTAGGTCTTTTTATAGTCTAAGTCTAGGATTTTAGGGGTATTGGCTTGGGTTATTATGGGCTAGGTCCGAAAATTAGGCCTAAAAATGGATTGTTTGAGCCCAAATTTATTCTTTCTCGGTGAACGAGACTAAAAATACGACCTCATTTACTAATTAATCTTACTTAAGTAAAATAACTATTAAAATAAGACTAACCGTTAAAACAAACCTATTTTTTAGTATTTTCAAATATCATATTAAACTCAAAATAAGGTACTATCTTTGTATATTTTTTTTAGCTTTATAAAAGGTACATACAAAATAAAAAAAATATTTTTTTTTTGTAATTTTTATTTTTGTGACGAAATAAAGTAAAATAGTCAAAATTAGTTGAAATAACTATATTAGACCTAAAATAAATATTTACATGCTAAAATATATAAAATCTTGGGGAGGGTCACAAATCACATGTCTACACACCACCTTATATTAACTCATTATGGTTAATTAATTTCATTAGATGAGAATGCATATAATGAACTATAACTTTCCAATCTTAAGGTGGACATACGAGTCCCTTTGCACCTTAAGTTGGCCTCTCGCGGGTTTGTCCTTAAAAGGAACTATAACTTTCTAATCTTAAGGTGGACATATAAGTCCCTTTGCACCTTAAGTTGGCCTCTCCGATAGTCAGGCCACATTGAGAGTAATCTCTCCGATAGTCGGGCCATTTTGAGAGTAATCTCTCCGATAGGCGGGCCATTTTGAGAGTAATCTCTCCGGTAGTCGGGCCACATTGAGAGCAATCTCTCCGGTAGTCGGGCGATATTGAGAGTAATCTCTCCGGTAATCGGGCCACATTGAGAGTAATCTCTCCGGTAGTCGGGCCATTTTGAGAGTAATCTCTCCGGTAGTCGGACCATATTGAGTAATCTCTCTGGTAGTCGGGCCATTTTGAGAGTAATCTCTCCGATAGTCGGGCCACATTGAGAGTAATCTCTCCGGTAGTCGGGCCATTTTGAGAGTAATCTCTCTGGTAGTCGGGCCACATTGAAAATAATCTCTCCGGTGGTCGGGCCACATTGAGAGTAATCTCTCCGGTAGTCGGGCCACATTGAGAGTAATCTCTCCGGTAGTCGGGCCATGAAAGTAATCTCTCCGATATTTGGGCAGGGATGAGTACACATCCCCTCACACCTTAAGACCGCCTTCTTCATGCGTGGATCATCTTGTTGAACAAGAACATATCTTTCTCGCATGACCTACAAAAAAAAAAGAAAAAAAGACAACAAAACAAGAAAGCACACAAGAAAAGAAGAAGAAATTACCTTCGCGTTAATGCTTCCGAGTCCATAAAAATAGACTCAAGTGGCTTGCAAATACTGCGAATTGATGCTCAGTAAATACAAGCACGGGGTTTATATATATTTGAGAAGCAGGAGTGGTTAGTTATTTGACGATGTGGGATATTGCAATTGTATTTCATGTCGGATTCGACTACTGCTTCTGTCTTCGAAGAAGGATTGATCTAAGAGGCGAAAGCAAGTGTTCCGTTTCCTAGAAGAATATGAATTCTATTCATGTTATGATTTTGTTTAGGTAAAAAGGGATGTTCAAACTGTTATGACAAAAGAGATCCTTGTCCGTATATACTTCAACGTGGGAACACAGTTTTATGGGTTTAAAAGGTGTATCAATTTTTAATTGGTATTCATAACTCATTCCACAAGAACAATCAGATGTGCTTTGGAATTGGCCCACATATTTATAGCATTCTTACAGCAAAGGAAATATGTTATGCCAATTTGATTTTGAACAATGAATTTGAAATATATCACGCAGAAGTGCAACGTTTTCTTTTGGAAAATGTTCAAAATTTCCCAAACATATTTTTAGATTTCATATAAGGATTTTATATGTGTTCTATATGTATGCTATTGTCTCGAGATACTTCAAGCCTAGTCTCGGACATTTGATGACCTCATACCGAGTCTTGAAGTAGGGGGCATTTGTAGACATGCAAAATTATTGAATTTTAATTCAATAAAATATTCGGACTATATATAAATATATTAATCCAAATAAATACTATGGGCTAATATATAAATGAATTCATTATATAAGTCCAATACATATGGGTTAAATAAATAAGTCTTAATCCATAGGGCTAGCCCATTTAATTTGGCTAAAGTGATGAGCCCACTTCATCAAGCCCAGGATATCAGCTTCCTAGAAGCCCAACTTGGTGCCACGTGTCAAATGACGTGGCGCGCCAAGTCAATCAGAAGAGCCAATATGATCATGCCACGTGTCAAAATGACAAGGCATTCCCAGTGTAACACTGAAAGGCCAATGAAATCGTGCCATGTGTGCAAGTGACATGTTCTGGCCAATCAAATGCGGCCATGTCACCCTTCAATTTGATTGGTCGGAAAGAGTTTGTTCTTATCATGACTCTTCCCTTCCAGAACTATAAATAGGGGTCTTCATAACTCAGAAAAGGGACCAGAAGTGATAACAAGAAGCAAGAAAAAGCTCGTGGATCAAACACTGCAAATTCCTCCACAAGTTTCAAGCTTCAAGCAATCAAGTTCAAGTTCAAGCAATCAAGTTCAAGTTCAAGAAATCAAGTTCAAGCTCAAGAACGAAGACCAAATCAAGTTCATGTCCAAGCAATCAAGCTCATGCTCAAGAACAAGATCATCGTTCGTGGCAACAAACATAGATTCAAGATCAAGCTCAAAGGCCCTTGAATTTATTTACCATTGAAAAGAAGTATCAGAGGATTCGTAGAGATTGTAACACTCAAATATTCGAAATAAAATACTACGATTGTTGCGATATTTTTCGGTCTTGATTTTATTTTTTCGAACGCAAATTTATTGTCTACAAATTCTGGCACGCCCATTGGGACAATCTCTACCTCTCATCTCAACTTTTCAATCACCAAAGTTCAAGAACATTGAAATGTCTTCGAAGAAAATCAACTCCAGATCAACATCCACCAAGGCTGCTAACTCCAGGTTCTATGCTGATGTGGAAAGCATCCTCGATGTTACCTTTGGAAGCTTCGGACCAGTTACGAGGAGCAAAGAAAGCTCTTTAGGACAAAAAGCACCCCAAGTACCATCTGCATCAACCCCTGTTTTCGGATCTTCATCCTCAAAAGGAGCAAGATCTTCCACAAACGCATCTGAAGGAGGAAGCGATGTTGCTGAAAAGATCAAGAAAACTCTTGCTCTGCTTGACCTCTCCGGATCCAAGCACTCTGCTGTGAAGGAAGATGATGATGCTTCAAGTGATGGATCCTCCCCACTTACACCGCATAGCGTGAGCTTATCAAGGATAAATCTGTGTGATAATCCATGCTACTCTCCGTCGTCCACGACAATCATGCAATCCATGGTGACAAACACTTCATCTATGGAGGAGCATTTGGCAAACTTGACGGAAGCAATCGCTGGCTTGACCAAATGCATGCAAAATCAAGAGGCTAGAATTGAAAAGCTAACGGACAGGGTGGGAATCTTGATGGAAGAAGAATCCACCCATGCACCCGGCAAGCTCCCAGAGGTTCTAGAGAGTGACTCTCCCCCGAGACAAGCAGCATCCACTAAGGCTATCCCTGTCTCATCTGAAGGGATGATTCCAATCGATCAATTGAAGAAGTTCATTGAAGGAACCATTAAGAACAAATATGAAGTTTCTGCCAAATCCTCCCTTACATATGCAAAGCCGTACACTGTAAGGGTCGATATGTTGAAGATGCCTGCTGGCTATCAAGCTCCAAAGTTTCAACAGTTTGATGGTAAAGGTAACCCAAAACAACATGTGGCGCACTTTGTTGAGACACGCAACAATGCTGGGACTTATGGAGATTACCTTATCAAGCAGTTTGTTCGCTCATTAAAGGAAATGCTTTTGATTGGTACACGGACCTCGAGGCTGGATCTGTTGATAGCTGGGATCAACTAGAGAAAGAATTCCTCAATCGCTTTTATAGCACAAGACGCACTGTGAGTATGATAGAGCTTACAAATACTCGTCAACGAAAGGGGGAACCAGTTATCGACTTCATTGTCTACAAATTCCGGCGCGCCCATTGGGACAATCTCTACCTCTCATCTCAACTTTTCAATCACCAAAGTTCAATAACATTGAAATGGCTTCGAAGAAAATCAACTCCAGATCAACATCCACCAAGGCTGCTAACTCCAGTTTCTATGCTGATGTGGAAAGCATCCTCGATGTTACCTTTGGAAGCTTCGGACCAGTTACGAGGAGCAAAGAAAGCTCTTTAGAAAAACAAGCACCCCAAGTACCGTCCGCATCAACCCCTGTTTTCGGATCTTCATCCTCAAAAGGAGCAAGATCTTCCACAAACGCATCTGAAGGAGGAAGCGATGTTGCTGAAAAGATCAAGAAAACTCTTGCTCTGCTTGACCCCTCCGGATTCAAGCACTCTGCTGTGAAGGAAGATGATGATGCTTCAAGTGATGGATCCTCCCCACTTACACCGCATAGCGTGAGCTTATCAAGGATAAATCTGTGTGATAATCCATGCTACTCTCCGTCGTCCACGACAATCATGCAATCCATGGTGACAAACACTTCATCTATGGAGGAGCAGTTGGCAAACTTGACGGAAGCAATCGCTGGCTTGACCAAATGCATGCAAAATCAAGAGGCTAGAATTGACAAGCTAACAGACAGGGTGGGAATCTTGATGGAAGTAGAATCCACCCATGCACCCGGCAAGCTCCCAGAGGTTCTAGAGAGTGACTCTCCCCCGAGAGAAGCAGCATCCACTAAGGCTATCCCTGTCTCATCTGAAGGGATGATTCCAATCGATTAATTGAAGGAGTTCATTGAAGGAACCATTAAGAACAAATATGAAGTTGCTGCCAAATCCTCCCTTACATATGCAAAGCCGTACACTGTAAGGGTCGATATGTTGAAGATGCCTGCTGGCTATCAACGTCCAAAGTTTCAGCAGTTTGATGGTAAAGGTAACCCAAAACAATATGTGACGCACTTTGTTGAGACATGCAACAATGCTGGGACTTATGGAGATTACCTCGTCAAGCAGTTTTTCCGCTCATTAAAAGGAAATGCTTTTGATTGGACACGGACCTCGAGGCTGGATCTGTTGATAGCTGGGATCAACTAGAGCGAGAATTCCTCAATCGCTTTTATAGCATAAGACGCACTGTGAGTATGATAGAGCTTACAAATACTCGTCAACGAAAGGGGGAACCGGTTATCGACTTTATGAATCGTTGGAGGAATGCAAGCCTCAACTGCAAAGACAGGTTTAGTGAAGCTTCAGGCATAGAGATGTGCATCCAAGGCATGCATTGGGGATTGCGCTACATCTTGCAAGGTATAGAGCCTGGCACATTTGAAGAACTTGCAACTCGTGCCCATGACATGGAATTGAGCATGGCCTCCGCTGGAAATGAAAGGCTGCCTATCTATGAACCTCGCAAAGCGAATGACAAGCAAGAAGTCAGGAAGTGGGGCAAGTTCGTACCCAAGTCTGAAAGCAAAGAAGCTATGAATGTCAATACCTCACCTATGAAGTTCACAACGAAGGTGAGCAAGAAGCAGAGTATGAAATCCACTTCTTTTCAAGACAAGCCAAGTGGAAAGCTGACTCTAAAAGAAATGCAGGAGAAAGAGTACCTATTCCTGGATTCTGATGTGCCAGCCATTTTCGAAGAACTCATCGAGTTAAATCTCATTGAGCTTCTGGAGATGAAGCGACCAAATGAAGATGGGAAAATAAATGACCCAAATTACTGCAAATATCACCGACTTGTAAGCCACCCTCTGGAGAAGTGCTTTGTCTTCAAGGATAAAGTCATGGACTTGGTTCGCGAAAAGAAGATCGTGCTTGAAGATGAGAAAGCAAGCGCAAGCCAAGTCTCTATCACCTTTGGCTCATTAAGTCTGGATGACTTATGTGGTTTTAAAGAAAGTAAAGATGAAGAATTACTGGAGAGCGGCAAAGTTGAAGTCAATCAACCTGATGATGATGAAGGTTGGACATTGGTGACTCGTCGTAGGCACCACAAAAGGAGCCCACGAAAAGAATCAATAGAACAACCAACAAGGAAGATGATGGTAAAAAGACCAACAAAAAAGAATCCAGTTAGGCATTTGAAGAAAGCAGAAGTGGAGATGCACCATTCTCAAAAGCCACGAAATCCAGTGACCTTGGAGGAGTTTTTACCAAGTTGGTTCCGCACGAAGATTTCCCATACGGGCATTGATGCCTCTTGTTGCCATGCTGACAAAGGGGAAGAAAGGAGTGAACCTACCATTGACACCATCTTCGGAAAAGCCCATCGAGTCCACTCCTCAAGAAGTTAATGCTTGTGAGGAAAAGGTCACGTTCACAAATGACGATCATTTGCTAGGTGAAACTCCTCATAACCGCCCATTGTACCTGGTTGGCTATATGCGCGATAAAAGGGTAAATTGGATTTTGGTTGATGGAGGATCCTCAGTGAATATTTTGCCAATCCACACTGTGAAAGAACTTGGTATTCCCATGAACGAACTCTCAGAAAGTTGTGTGATGATCCAAGGATTCAACCAAGGGGAGCAAAGAGCCATAGGCGCCATTAGGCTGGAAATCACTATTGAAAATATGCAATCAAGTGCATGGCTGCATGTGATCGACGCGAAGACTTCATACAATGTTTTGCTTGGGAGGCCTTGGATACATGATAATAAAGTAGTTCCATCTACCTACCATAAATGTTTAAAATACTACAACGGTGAAGTCGAGAAGACAGTAGTTGCTGATGATAAGCCATTCATCGAGGCTGAGTCACACTTCGCCGATGCAAAGTTCTACTTGAAGAACCGCATTGTGAAGGAGCTGAAAGTTGAGGGCATGAAAAGCAAGAATAAAGAGCCCTCAACTAAAAGAGAAGAGGTGACTACTGGTGAAGCCAAAGCTGTTAGTAAGGAGGTACAACCCAGCGCGAATAAATCATATAGAGGGAATATTACGTCTTATGGCAAGAAAGTAAGTCCGGAGCTCCAATATGTCCCTAAAAGGAAGAAAGATGAAGGCGAATCATCTAATCGCCAAGCTAACATGCTAAAGGAGTTAACTCTTCCGGTCAAACAAATTGAGGCAGTGAAGTCGTCCTCAATGCCGCTTGCAGGGTTTGTAGCCCAAAATCATTTGCAGAATGTGCACTCCCTACAAAGCGTACAGATGAAGGTTTTGACCCTAACACGTACAAGCTATTTGTAAAAGCTGGATACAATCCCAATGAGCCATCAAAGTTAGGGAAGCTCCCATCAGAAGCCGCAACGAGGCAACCACATGAAGGTTTGGGATACAAGCAACCGTTACCAGTGCGCATCTCAATAAGAAGGGCGAGCAAAAATTATATCACTGTAGAAGATGAATCAGCCGCTTCTAACAAGCCTTCTGTCTTTGATCGACTTGGAAGATCACCTGTGAGGACCTCCGTGTTTGAAAGATTGGGTCTACTAAAGAAGGGGAACAAGTTTCGGAGAAATTTTCAAAGCATAAGAACACCTGCTTCACCCAAAATCCAGGAGATCTCTAAGGATTTCCAAAGTTTGGTTCATTCTAGAATTAGGCGACAAACAAAACTTGTGGTTTCATGTAAAGAAGTACTGAAGGTAAAGCCATATACTGTGGTCTATACTAAGGAACGTGATGAAGACGAAGAAAGTGTGGGTTCTTCGTATCATGTTACTGTACAAGTCGAGAATGGCATTCCATCTTCGATGAAAGATAATGCGGAATTGGAGGATGTTTCGCCGTGTTATCACATATCCTTCAATGATGGGGACCCTCAAGAAGATGAAGATGCGAAAGATGCTCCACCTGAACTTGAAGAAGGAGTGAAGACGACAGTTGATGCCTTAAAAGAAGTTAACCTTGGCACCGATGAAGAACCAAGACCCACCTACCTAAGTGTTTTACTTGAAGCTGATGAAGAGAGCACTTATATTGAGTTACTCAAAGAGTTCAGGGATGTCTTTGCTTAAAGAGATGCCTGGCTTGGACCCGAAAGTAGCAGTCCATCACCTTGCAGTCAAAAATGGTTCTCGTCCTGTTAAAAGAGCTCAAAGGCATTTTAGGCCGGACTTGGTTCCCTTGATTGAAACAGAAGTTAACAAACTCATCGAAGCTGGCTTTATTCGTGAAGTTAAATACCCAACATGGGTTTCAAGTATTGTCCCTGTAAGGAAGAAAAATGGCTAGATTCGAGTGTGCATTGACTTTAGGGATCTTAACAATGCGTGTCCGAAAGATGAGTTCCCGCTTCCCATTCCAGAACTGATGATCGATGCTACTGCTGGGTACGAGGCAATATCATTTATGGACGGTTCGTCGGGCTATAACCAAATACGCAAGGAACCAAAAGATGAAGAGCTTACTGCATTCCGTATCCCAAAAGGTATTTATTGCTACAAGGTAATGCCTTTTGGCTTGAAGAAAGCTGGTGCTACTTACCAAAGGGCTTTGCAGAATATTTTCGACGATCTTCTCCACAAGAATGTCGAATGCTATGTTGACGACTTGGTGGTGAAATCAAGAGAGAAGGGCGACCACATGAAAGACTTGAGGATGGTATTTGAATTGCTCCGGAGGTACCAACTTAGGATGAATCCATTGAAATGTGCCTTTGGAGTTACTTCTGGAAAGTTCCTCGGTTTCATTATCCGACATCGAGGGATCGAAATTGATCAAGCCAAAGTGGATGCCATTTTGAAAATGCCCGACCCTCGAGATATCCATGAATTGAAAAGTCTGCAAGGAAAGCTAGCATACCTTAGAAGATTCATATCAAACCTGGCTGGGAGGTGCCAACCATTTAGTCGCCTCATGAAGAAAGGTGTTCCTTTCAAGTGGGACCAAGCTTGTAGCAATGCCTTCGAAAGTATCAAAACCTAATTGATGAAGCCTCTAGTTTTAGCAGCTCCTATACCTGGAAAGCCATTGATACTATACATTGCGGCGCAGGAAAGGTCTGTTGGAGCACTGTTGGCCCAAGAAAATAGTGAGGGGAAAGAAAACTCTCTTTACTACTTGAGCAGGATGATGACACCTAACGAGTTGAATTATTCGCCAACTGAAAACTTATGTTTGGCGCTATTCTTCTCAATTCAAAAGTTGAAGCACTACTTTCAAGCTCATGTTGTCCGTCTTGTTTCTAAAGCAAATCCCATCAAGTTCGTGATGTCAAAACCTGTTCTTAGTGATCGACTAGCGAGATGGTACCTCAAATTTCAACAATTTGAGATTTTGTACATTCCTCAAAAGGCTGTAAAGGACAAGCATTGGCAGACTTCTTGGTAGATCATCCGATACCTGATGACTGGGAGCTAACTGATGAACTACTTGATGAGGACGCAATGGTCGTTGAAGTTCAACATCCATGGAAGATGTACTTTGATGGTGCTGTGCATCGTGGGGGAGCCGGGGCTGGCGTAGTATTTGTCACTCCCCAAGGTGAAGTCTTGCCCTACTCCTTCACCTTGACACAACTCTGTTCCAACAATGTTGCTGAGTATCAAGCATTACTACTTGGGCTTGAAATGGCCGTTGATATGAAGCAATTGCAAGTCTTTGGTGACTCCCAGTTAGTGGTCAATCAGCTTTTGGGTAGTTACGAGGTCAAAAAGCCTGAACTACGTCCATATCATGATTACGCTAAAAAGTTGATGGAGTGGCTCGGTAATGTGACTATTCAGCATGTGCCAAGGAAACAAAATAAGAAGGCTGATGCTTTAGCTGCTCTAGCTTCATCATTAGCCCTGCCTGACCAAGCGCAAGTTACCGTCTGCCAAAAATGGTTAGTACCGCCGCCAAATGAGGCTGAAGGTGAAGAAAACGAACTCAAGCATCTTGTTGCTGTTTCTGAAGTTGAGAAAGAAGAATGGCGACAACCCATTATCGACTACTTATGTTATGGGATACTTCTAGAAAATTCGAGGAGAAGGACTGAAATCCGTCGTTGTGCACCTCGCTTCCTTTACTACAAGGATAGTCTATACAGAAGGTCGTTCGAGGGAGTACTCTTGCGATACCTAGGAGAAGAAGAAGCTCTCCAAGCTTTGCAAGAGGCACATTCTGGGGTATGTGGGTCACACCAGTCTGGACCAAAGCTCCACTTCCATATAAAAAGAATGGGATATTATTGGCCAACAATGATAAAAGATTGCTTGGACTACGCTCGAAGATGCAAGGCTTGTCAATTCCATGCGAATTTTATTCATCAACCTCCTGAAGTGTTGCACCCAACTGTTGCATCCTGGCCATTTAACGCTTGGGGATTGGATGTTGTTGGACCACTGCCAAAGTCCTCTGGTGGGCACCTATACATCTTGGCTGCAACTGACTACTTCTCAAAATGAACTGAAGCTGTTGCTCTTAAGGAAGTAAAGAAGGAAAATGTTGCAAGTTTCATCCGAGTAAACATTATTTATCGCTTTGGCTCCTCGTTACATAATAATGGATAATGGAAAGCCATTCAATAATAGGTTGATGAACAAGATTTGTGATCTCTTTGGCTTCAAGCAACGTAACTCTTCGATGTACAATGTTGCCGCCAATGGTCTAGCTGAGGCATTCAACAAGACTCTATGCAACTTGTTAAAGAAAGTCGTCTCCAAATCCAAACGAGATTGGAATGACCGTATGGAAGAAGCTCTATGGGCATATAAGATGACTCACCGCACGCCAACACAGGCGACTCCTTATTCACTCATTTATGGAGTCGAAGCCGTCTTGCCACTTGAGCGTCAAATACCTTCGTTACGACTGGCTATTCAAGAAGGGATCACTGATGAAGAAAATGCTCGACTTCGATTAGCAGAGTTGGAAGCTCTTGATGAAAAGAGATTGGAAGCTCAACAGAGTCTTGAATGTTATCAAGCTCGATTATCTCGCGCCTTCAATAAAAGAGTTCGCCCGAGATCCTTTCAAGTAGGAGATCAAGTCCTTGCCGTACGAAGACCCATAATTACTTCCCATAAACCTGTAGGGAAGTTCACTTCAAAATGGGATGGGCCATATGTCGTACAAGAAGCTTACTCAAGTGGGGCTTACAAGCTGGTTGATGCAGATGGCATGAGAATCGGCCCCATCAATGGCAAATTCTTAAAGAAGTATTATCCTTGAAATTGCGACGCTCCTCGACGTACGAGCCTAAACTGCAAGTCATACGCCTTTGACGCACGAGCCTAAACTGCAGTTGACACACTCCTGGCCCGCAAGAGTATAAACCTGTGTACGGCCCCAAAAAAAAAGTCTGCTAGGTGAAATCTCGAAAGAGGGCAGCCTAGCAATGAAGTATGAAGGAATGTAAGATCAAGCTGAAATGTCATGCCTCCTATAAACTTTGAGTCTCATTTATTTAAGGGGGGAAGCCCGCCATGGTAAATTGAATCTTCAATGGGCCGATTTTGGAGGATGTCAAATATTTGCAATGAAGTCCAGGGATTCTCTAATGTCTTCCAGGTTCGCCCAAGCCTTCAAAGTTTGTTGGTCTCCAATTCCAAACCCTCTGCCTTAAAAAAAAAAGGAAGAGAAGAGAGTGCGTCAAAAAGGAAACACCAAGTATAGAGGAAAGATTGCTTGGCACAGACGTTTCAAATTCAATGAGACTTGAACCCAAGATAACTTTGTCAGAAATATAGCTCTTAAATTTTGATTGATGGCAAGTAAGACATCTCTCCGATCTCGAGTCTCGATACAAAGAGATGCAAATGTTTTGGTGAAAAGTCACTGCAAATTGGAATTGATAGCGTGGTGCAATATAAAGTTGATTTCAAAATATTATCTGGACGATTCTGAAGTTGTTTGATGATAATTTTTGGAATATTTTAGATTTTGAAGTCTAGTTTTCTTGACAATTCAAACGTTTGCAATTTTCGATATTTCTACACTCAAGATATGAATTTTTGGTGAGCCTGCGGCAAATGCTGGAAATTGATAGCGTGGTGAAACATAAAGTTATTTCAAAATATTATCTGGGATTACGTCTGAAATGTTTGGTTGAGAATTTTTGGAATAGTTCTAGATTTGAAAAGTCTAGTTTTCAAGAAATCAAGCGGTGTTGCAATTTCGTATTTCTCTACCACAGATATGTTTTTTTTGTTGAGACGTGGCAAAATTGAAATTTTCAACGTGGTGGAAAAATCTAGAGTTGTGTTTCAAAATATTATCCGAGGCGGATTTCGAAGTGGAATTTGATTCTAAGTTTTGGATAATTTAGATATAGAAGTCTACATTTCGAAGAAATCAAACTGTTCATTATTGGACTCTTCTCCCACACAAAATATGGAATCTTTTGTTTAACAAGCACCGTAAAGCTTGAAGAAATTATCGACTAAGAAGCTAGTAAAAGTCGGACAATGTAACTAAAAGAGAAGCTTAAATATTTTAAAGCCTAAGAAAGTCCTCCAAGTTGGAAGTCTCCAAGTTCGTCCGGTATTCAAAGTTGAAGTCTCCAAGTTGAAATCTTCAACTCCGTCGGTCTTCAAAGTTGAAGTCTTCAAAAATCGCCGATCTTCAAGTTGAAATAGGTATAAAAAATTTTAGCCCTCCAAGTCTCAAAGTTAAGTCTTCAAGTTCGTCGGTCTTCAAGTTTGAAGTCTTCAAATCGCCGACTTGAAATTTGAATATTTAACCCTCCAAGTCTCAAAGTTGAAAGTCTTAGATTCGCAAATCTTCAAAGTTTTCCAAGGTTCAAGTCGATGTCGTCCTTCGAGTGAAAGCTTTATAACTTTCCAATCTTAAGGTGGACAATTGAGTCCCTTTCACCGTAAGTTTCACATCGCGGTTTGTCCTTTTTAAAGGAACTATAACTTTCCAATCTTAAGGTGGACATAAATCCCTTGCACCTTAAGTTGCTCTTCGCGGGTTGTGTACTTAAAAAGAACTATAAACTTTCCAATCTAAGGTGAGCATATAAGTCCTTTACACCTTAAGTTGGCCTCTTCGCTGGTTTGTCCATAAAAGAAACCTATAAGTTTTTGCAATCTAGTATGGTGACATATGGCCCCTGTGCCACCTTATTGCCTCTTTTTCGGGTTGTCCTTAAAAAGGTAACTAAACTTCAAAAATCTTAAGGTGGATCATATAAGTCCCTTTGCCACCTTTAAGTTGGCCTTCGATAGTCACGGCCACATGAGAGTAAATTCTCCGATAGTCGGCCGTTTTGAAGTAAATCTCTCGATAGTAGGCCCACATTGAGAATAATCTCTCCGAAGTTGCCACATGAAAATTAATCTCTCGTAGTCGGGCCACATTAGAGTAATCTCTCCGGTAGTAAAGGCCACATTGAGAGTTAATCTCCGCGTAAGTCGGCCACATGAGAGTTAATTCTCTCCGGTAACGGGCCATGAAAGTAAAACTCTCCAATATTTGGCAGGGATGAGTACACAATCCCTTCACACCTTAAGACGCCTCTTCATGCTGGATCATCTTGTTGAAAAAGAACATATTCTTTCTCGCATGGACCTCCAAAAAAAAAACGAAAAAAAACAAACAAAAAACAAGAAAGCAACACAAGAAAAAGAAGAAGAAATTACCTTCGCGTTAATGCTTCGAGTCCAAAAGAATAAGACCTCAAGTGGCTTGCAAACTACTTTGCGAATTTTGATGCTCAGTAAATAAGGCACGGTTTATATAGATTTGAGAAGCAGAAGTGGTTAGTTATTTGACGATGGAATATTGCAATTGTATTCATGTCGGATTCACTACTTGCTTCTGTCTTCGAAGAAGATGATCTAAGAGGCGGAAAGCAAGATGTCCGTTTCCTAGAAGAATATGAATTCTATTCATGTTATGATTTTGTTTAAGGTAAAAAGGATGTTCAAACTGTTATTACAAAAGGAGATCCTTGTCCGTATATACTTCAACGTGGGAACACAATTTTATGCGGTTAAAAGGTATGTATCAATTTTTAATGGTACTCATAACTCATTCCCACAAGAACAATCAGATGTGCTTTGAATATGGCCACATTAATTAATAGCATTCTTCAGCAAAGGAAAATAGTTATGCCAATTTATTTGAAACAATGAATTTGAAATAATATCACGCAGAAGTGCACGTTTCTTGGAAAATGTTCAGGAAAATTCCCAAACATATTTTAGATTCATATAAAGGATTTATATGTGTTCTATATGTATGCTATGTCTCGAGATACTTCAAGCCTAGTCTCGGATATTTTATGACCTCATACCGAGTCTTGAAGTAGGCATTTGTAGACATGCCAAAACTATGAATTTAATTCAATAAAATATCCGGAACTAATATAAATATATTAATCCAAATAAATATTATGGGCTAATATATAAATGAATTAATTATATAAGTCCAATACATATGGGTTAAATAAATAAGTCTTAATCCATAGGGCTAGCCCATTTAATTTGGCTAAAGTGATGAGCCCACTTCATCAAGCCCAGGATATCATCTTCCTAGAGGCCCAGTTTGGTGCCACGTGTCAAATGACGTGGCGCGCCAAGTCAAGCGGAAGAGCCAATATGATCATGCCACATGTCAAAATGACAAGGCATTCCCAGTCACACTGAAAGGCCAATGAAATCGTGCCATGTGTGCAAGTGACATGTTCTGGCCAATCAAATGCGTCCATGTCACCCTTCAATTTGATTGGTTGGAAATAGTTTGTTCTTATCATGACTCTTCCCTTCCAGAACTATAAATAGGGGTCTTCATAACTCAGAATTTGGACCAGAAGTGATAACAAGAAGCAAGAAAGAGCTCGTGGATCAAACACTGCAAATTCCTCCACAAGTTTCAAGCTTCAAGCAATCAAGTTCAAGTTCAAGCAATCAAGTTCAAGTTCAAGAATGAAGACCAAATCAAGTTCATATCCAAGCAATCAAGCTCAAGCTCAAGAACAAGATCATCGTTCGTGGCAACAAACATAGATTCAAGATCAAGCTCAAAGGCCCTTGAATTTATTTACCATTGAAAAGAACAATCAGAGGATTCGTAGAGATTGTAACACTCAAATATTCGAAATAAAATACTACGATTATTGCGATATTTTTCGGTCTTGATTTTATTTTTTCGAACGCAAATTTATTGTCTACAAATTCTGGCACGCCCATTGGGACAATCTCTACCTCTCATCTCAACTTTTCAATCACCAAAGTTCAAGAACATTGAAATGGCTTCGAAGAAAATCAACTCCAGATCAACATCCACCAAGGCTGCTAACTCCAGGTTCTATGCTGATGTGGAAAGCATCCTCGATGTTACCTTTGGAAGCTTCGGACCAGTTACGAGGAGCAAAGAAAGCTCTTTAGGAAAACAAGCACCCCAAGTACCGTCCGCATCAACCCCTGTTTTCGGATCTTCATCCTCAAAAGGAGCAAGATCTTCCACAAACGCATCTGAAGGAGGAAGCGATGTTGCTGAAAAGATCAAGAAAACTCTTGCTCTGCTTGACCTCTCCGGATCCAAGCACTCTGCTGTGAAGGAAGATGATGATGCTTCAAGTGATGGATCCTCCCCACTTACACCGCATAGCGTGAGCCAATCAAGGATAAATCTGTGTGAAAATCCATGCTACTCTCCATCGTCCACGACAATCATACAATCCATGGTGACAAACACTTCATCTATGGAGGAGCAGTTGGAAAACTTGACGGAAGCAATCGCTGGCTTGACCAAATGCATGCAAAATCAAGAGGCTAGAATTGACAAGCCAACAGACACGGTGGGAATCTTGATGGAAGAAGAATCCACCCATGCACCCGGCAAGCTCCCAGAGGTTCTAGAGAGTGACTCTCCCCCGAGACAAGCAGAATCCACTAAGGCTATCCCTGTCTCATCTGAAGGGATGATTCCAATCGATCAATTGAAGGAGTTCATTGAAGGAACCATTAAGAACAAATATGAAGTTGCTGCCAAATCCTCCCTTACATATGCAAAGTCGTACACTGTAAGGGTCGATATGTTGAAGATGCCTGCTGGCTATCATTCTCCAAAGTTTCAGCAGTTTGATGGTAAAGGTAACCCAAAACAATATGTGGCGCTGTTGAGACATGCAACAATGCTGGGACTTATGGAGATTATCTCGTCAAGTAGTTTGTCCGCTCATTAAAAGGAAATGCTTTTGATTGGTACACGGACCTCGAGGCTGGATCTGTTGATAGCTGGGATCAACTAGAGCAAGAATTCCTCAATCGCTTTTATAGCATAAGACGCACTGTGAGTATGATAGAGCTTACAAATACTCGTCAACGAAAGGGGGAACCGGTTATCGACTTTATGAATCGTTGGAGGAATGCAAGCCTCAACTGCAAAGACAGGTTTAGTGAAGCTTCAGGCATAGAGATGTGCATCCAAGGCATGCATTGGGGATTGCGCTACATCTTGCAAGGTATAGAGCCTGGCACATTTGAAGAACTTGCAACTCGTGCCCATGACATGGAATTGAGCATGGCCTCCGCTGGAAATGAAAGGCTGCCTATCTATGAACCTCGCAAAGCGAATGACAAGCAAGAAGTCAGGAAGTGGGGCAAGTTCATACCCAAGTCTGAAAGCAAAGAAGCTATGAATGTCAATACCTCACCTATGAAGTTCACAACGAAGGTGAGCAAGAAGCAGAGTATGAAATCCACTTCTTTTCAAGACAAGCCAAGTGGAAAGCTGACTCTAAAAGAAATGCAGGAGAAAGAGTACCTATTCCTGGATTCTGATGTGCCAGCCATTTTCGAAGAACTCATCGAGTTAAATCTCATTGAGCTTCCGGAGATGAAGCGACCAAATGAAGCTGGGAAAATAAATGACCCAAATTACTGCAAATATCACCGACTTGTAAGCCACCCTCTGTAGAAGTGCTTTGTCTTCTAGGATAAAGTCATGGACTTGGTTCGCGAAAAGAAGATCGTGCTTGAAGATGAGAAAGCAAGCGCAAGCCAAGTCTCTATCACCTTTGGCTCATTCAGTCTGGATGACTTATGTGGTTTTAAAGAAAGTAAAGATGAAGAATTACTGGAGAGCGGCAAAGTTGAAGTCAATCAACCTGATGATGATGAAGGTTGGACATTGGTGACTCGTCGTAGGCACCACAAAAGGAGCCCACGAAAAGAATCAATAGAACAACCAACAAGGAAGATGATGGTAAAAAGACCAACAAAAAAGAATCCAGTTAGGCATTTGAAGAAAGCAGAAGTGGAGATGCACCATTCTCAAAAGCCATGAAATCCAGTGACCTTGGAGGAGTTTTTACCAAGTTGAATCCCCATGAAGATTTCCTATACGGGCATTGATGCCTCTTGTTGCCATGCTGACAAAGGGGAAGAAAAGAGTGATGACCTACCATTGGCACCATCTTCGGAAAAGCCCATCGAGTCCACTCCTCAAGAAGTTAATGCTTGTGAGGAAAAGGTCACGTTCACAAATGACGATCATTTGCTAGGTGAAACTCCTCATAACCGCCCATTGTACCTGGTTGGCTATATGCGCGATGAAAGGGTAAATCGGATTTTGGTTGATGGAGGATCCTCAGTGAATATTTTGCCAATCCACACTGTGAAAGAACTTGGTATTCCCATGAACGAACTCTCAGAAAGTCGTGTGATGATCCAAGGATTCAACCAAGGGGGACAAAGAGCCATAGGCGCCATTAGGCTGGAAATCACTATTGAAGATATGCAATCAAGTGCATGGCTGCATGTGATCGACGCGAAGACTTCATACAATGTTTTGCTTGGGAGGCCTTGGATACATGAGAATAAAGTAGTTCCATCTACCTACCATCAATGTTTAAAATACTACGAGGGTGAGGTCGAGAAGACGGTAGTTGCGATGATGAGCCATTCACCGAGGCTGAGTCACATTTCGCCGATGCAAAGTTCTACTTGAAGAACCGCATTGTGAAGGAGCTGAAAGCTGATGATGGCATGAAAAGCAAGAATAAAGAGCCCTCAACTAAAAGAGAAGAGGTGACTACTGGTGAAGCCAAAGCTGTTAGTAAGGAGGTACAACCCAACGCGAATAAATCTTATAGAGGGAATATTACGTCTTATGGCAAGAAAGTAAGTCCGGCGCTCCAATATGTCCCTAAAAGGAAGAAAGATGAAGGCGAATCATCTAATCGCCAAGCTAACATGCTAAAGGAGTTAACTCTTCCGGTCAAACAAATTGAGGCAGTGAAGTCGTCCTCAATGCCGCTTGTAGGGTTTGTAGCCCAAAATCATTTGCAAAATGTGGCACTCCCTACAAAGCGTACAGATGAAGGTTTTGACCCTAACACGTACAAGCTATTTGTAAAAGCTGGATACAATCCCAATGAGCCATCAAAGTTATGGAAGCTCCCATCGGAAGCCGCAACGAGGCAACCACATGAAGGTTTGGGATACTAGCAACCGTCACCAGTGCGCATCTCAATAAGAAGGGTGAGCAACAATTATATCACTGTAGAAGATGAATCGGCCGCTTCTAACAAGCCTTCTGTCTTTGATCGACTTGGAAGATCACCTGTGAGGACCTCCGTGTTTGAAAGATTGGGTCTACTAAAGAAGGGGAACAAGTTCCGGAGAAATTTTCAAAGCATAAGAACACCTGCTTCACCAAAAATCTAGGAGATCTCTAAGGATTTCCAAAGTTTGGTTCCTTCTAGAATGAGGCGACAAACAAAACTTGTGGTTTCATGTAAAGAAGTACTGAAGGTAAAGCCATATACTGTGGTCTATACTAAGGAACGTGATGAAGACGAAGAAAGTGTGGGTTCTTCGTATCATGTTACTGTACAAGTCGAGAATGGCATTCCATCTTCGATGAAAGATAATGCGGAATTGGAGGATGTTTCGTCGTGTTATCACATATCCTTCAATGATGGGGATCCTCAAGAAGATGAAGATGCGAAAGATGCTCCACCTGAACTTGAAGAAGGAGTGAAGACGACAGTTGATGCCTTAAAAGAAGTTAACCTTGGCACCGATGAAGAACCAAGACCCACCTACCTAAGTGCTTTACTTGAAGCTGATGAAGAAAGCACTTAAATTGAGTTACTCAAAGAGTTCAGGGATGTCTTTGCTTGGAGTTACAAAGAGATGCCTGGCTTGGACCCGAAAGTAGCAGTCCATCACCTTGCAGTCAAAAATGGTGCTCGTCCTGTTAAACAAGCTCAAAGGCGTTTTAGGCCGAACTGGGTTCCCTTGATTGAAACAGAAGTTAACAAACTCATCGAAGCTAGCTTTATTCGTGAAGTTAAATACCCAACATGGGTTTCAAGTATTGTCCCTGTAAGGAAGAAAAATGGCCAGATTCGAGTGTGCGTTGACTTTAGGGATCTTAACAATACGTGTCCGAAAGATGAGTTCCCGCTTCCCATTCCAGAACTGCTGATCGATGCTACTGCTGGGTACGAGGCAATGTCATTTATGGACGGTTCGTCGGGCTATAACCAAATACGCATGGAACCAAAAGATGAAGAGCTTACTGCATTCCGTACCCCAAAAGGTATTTATTGCTACAAGGTAATGCCTTTTGGCTTGAAGAACGCTGGTGCTACTTACCAAAGGGCTTTGCAGAATATTTTCGACGATCTTTTCCACAAGAATGTCGAATGCTATGTTGACGACTTGGTGGTGAAATCAAGAGAGAAGGGCGACCACATGAAAGACTTGAGGATGGTATTTGAATTGCTCCGGAGGTACCAACTTAGGATGAATCCATTGAAATGTGCCTTTGGAGTTACTTCAGGAAAGTTCCTTGGTTTCATTATCCGACATCGAGGGATCGAAATTGATCAAGCCAAAGTGGATGCCATTTTGAAAATGCCCGAGGCTCGAGATATCCATGAATTGAAAAGTCTGCAAGGAAAGCTAGCATACCTTAGAAGATTCATATCAAACCTGTCTGGGAGGTGCCAATCATTTAGTCGCCTCATGAAGAAAGGCGTTCCTTTCAAGTGGGACCAAGCTTGTAGCAATGCCTTCGAAAGTATCAAAACCTACTTGATGAAGCCTCCAGTTTTAGCAGCTCCTATACCTGGAAAGCCATTGATACTATACATTGTGGCGCAGGAAAGGTCTGTTGGAGCACTGTTGGCCCAAGAAAATAGTGAGGGGAAAGAAAACTCTCTTTACTACTTGAGCAGGATGATGACACCTAACAAGTTGAATTATTCGCCAATTGAAAAGTTGTGTTTGGCGCTATTATTCTCAATTCAAAAGTTGAAGCACTACTTTCAAGCTCATGTTGTCCGTCTTGTTTCTAAAGCAAATCCCATCAAGTTCGTGATGTCAAAACCTGTTCTTAGTGATCGACTAGCGAGATGGTACCTCCAATTTCAACAATTCGAGATTTTGTACATTCCTCAAAAGGCTATAAAGGACAAGCATTGGCAGACTTCTAGGCAGATCATCCGATACCTGATGACTGGGAGCTAACTGATGAACTACCTGATGAGGACGCAATGGTCGTT
>NW_017674467.1:92541-95585 GCF_001879085.1 Nicotiana attenuata
GAAGACCCATAATTACTTCCCATAAACCTGTAGGGAAGTTCACTTCAAAATGGGATGGGCCATATGTCGTACAAGAAGCTTACTCAAGTGGGGCTTACAAGCTGGTTGATGTAGATGGCATGAGAATCGGCCCCATCAATGGCAAATTCTTAAAGAAGTATTATCCTTGAAATTGCGACGCTCCTCGACGTACGAGCCTAAACTGCAAGTCATGACGCTCCTTGACGCACGAGCCTAAACTACATGTTGCTACACTCCTGGCTCGCAAGAGTATAAGTTGTGTACGGCCCAAAAAAAAAAGTCTGCTAGGTTGAAAATCTCGAAAGAGGCGGCCTAGGCAAAAGTTAGGACGTAAAAAAAAAAGAAAAAAAAAGAAAAAAAGAAAAAAAGAAAAAATAATCTACCCAGTCTGAACCACGGTATGACTTGATCCTCTTCACCGAGGTACGTAGGCAGCTTAGAGTTTCATTCTAAGTTCAGTCGCATAAGTTCAAAAGATACGTATTGCCCCAATTGTTGTTCGAATGAAGTATGAAGGAATGTAAGATCAAGCTGAAATGCCATCCTCCTATTAAACTTTGATCTCATTTGATTTAAAAGGGGCAACCCTCCACGGTAAAGTGATATCTTCAATGGGCCGATTTTTGGAGGATGTCAAGTATTAGCAATGAAGTCCAGGGATTCTCTATGTCTTCAGGTTCGCGAAACCTTCAAGTTTGTTGGTCTCCAAGTCCACCCTCTTCCTTAAATAAAAAAGGGAAGAGAAGAGAGGCGTCAAAAGGAAACACAAGTATAAGGAAAAGATCGCTTGGCACAACGTTTCAAATTCAGTGAGACTTGAACCCAAGATATTTGTGAGAATATAGCTCTTAAATTTTGATTGATGGCAAGTAAGACATCTTCCGATCTCGAGGCTTCCATACCAAGATGCAAATGTTTTGGTGAAGTCACGCAAATCTGGAATTGATAGCATGGTGCAATATAAAGTTGATTTCAAAATATTATCTGGGACGATACTGAAGTTGTTTGGTTGATAATTTTGGATATGTTTTAGATTTTGAAGTCTAGTTTTCTTGAAATCAAACGGTTTGCAATTTTGATATTTCTACACCAAGATATGAATTTTTTGGTGAGACTGTGCAAATCTGGAGTTGATAGCGTGGTGCAATATAAAGTTAATTTTAAAATATTATCTGGGACGATTCTGAAGTTTTTTGGTTGAGAATTTTGGATATGTTCTATATTTTGAAGTCTAGTTTTCAAGAAATCAAGTGGTTTGTAATTTCGATATTTCTACACCAAGATATGATTTTTTTTGTGAGACTGTGCAAATCTGAAATTTTCAACATGGTGAAATCTAGAGTTGGTTTCAAAATATTATCCGGGCGATTCTGAAGGTGTTTGATTCTAAGTTTTGGATATATTTTAGATATTGAAGTCTAATTTTCGAGAAATCAAACGGTTCATTATTTGGACTCTCCCACGACAAGATATGAATCTTTTGTTACAAGCGCGTAAAGCTGAAAAATTATGCGACTAAGATAAAAGCTGGACAATGTAAAGTAAAAGAGAAGCTGAAATATTTAAGCCCTCGAAGTCTCCAAGTTGAAGTCTTCAAGTTCGTCGGTATTCAAGTTGAAGTCTCCAAGTTGAAATCTTCAACTCCGTCGGTCTTCAAGTTGAAGTCTTCAAATTCGCCGATCTTCAAGTTGAAATATTTAAGCCCTCCAAGTCTCAATGTTGAAGTCTTCAAGTTCGCCGGTCTTCAAGTTGAAGTCTTCAAATTCGCCGATCTTCAAGTTGAAATATTTAAGCCCTCCAAATCTCAAAGTTGAAGTCTTCAAATTCGCCAAATCTTCAAAGTTTTCCAAGTGTTCAAGCCGATGTCGTCTTCGAGATGAAGCTTTATAACTTTCCAATCTTAAGGTGGACATATGAGTACTTTGCACCTTAAGTTGACCTCTTCGCGGGTTTGACCTTAAAAGGAATTATAACTTTCCAATCTTAAGGTGGACATATAAGTCCCTTTGCACCTTAAGTTGGCCTCTTCGCGGGTTTGTCCTTAAAAGGAACTATAACTTTCTAATCTTGAGGTGGACATATAACTCCCTTTAAACTTTAAGTTGGCCTCTTCGCGGGTTTGTGCTTAAAAGGAACTATACTTTCCAATCTTAAGGTGGACATATGAGTCCCTTTGCACCTTAAGTTGGCCTCTTCGCGGGTTTATCCTTAAAAGGAACTATAACTTTCCAATCTTAAGGTGGACATATAAGTCCCTTTGCACCTTAAGTTGGCCTCTCCAATAGTCAGGCCACATTGAGAGTAATCTCTCCGGTAGTCGGGCCATTTTGAGAGTAATCTCTCCGGTAGTCGGGCCACATTGAGAGTAATCTCTCTGGTAGTCGGGCCATTTTGAGAGTAATCTCTCCGGTAGTCGGGCCACATTGAGAGTAATCTCTCCGGTAGTCGGGCGGTAGTCGGGCCATTTTGAGAGTATTCTCTCCGGTAGTCGGGCCACATTGAGAGTAATCTCTCCGGTAGTCGGGCCACTTTGAGAGTAATCTCTCCGGTAGTCGGGCCACATTGAGAGTAATCTCTCCGGTAGTCGGGCCACTTTGAGAGTAATCTCTCCGGTAGTCGGGCCATGAAAGTAATCCCTCCGATATTTGGGCAGGGATGAGTACCCATCCCCTCACACCTTAATACCGCCTTCTTCATGTGTGGATCATCTTGTTGAACAAGAACATATCTTTCTCACTTGACCTACAAAAAAAGAAGAAAAAAAGACAACAAAACAAGAAAAGCACACAAGAAAAGAAGAAGAAATTACCTTCGCGTTAATGCTTCCGAGTCCATAAAAATAGACTCAAGTGGCCTGCAAATACTGCGAATTGTTGCTCAGTAAATACAAGCACGGGGTTTATATAGATTTGAGAAGCAGGAGTTGTTAGTTATTTGACGATGTGGGATATTGCAATTGTATTTCATGTCGGATTCGACTACTGCTTCTGTCTTCGAAGAAGGATTGATCTAAGAGGCGAAAG
>NW_017674468.1:0-44962 GCF_001879085.1 Nicotiana attenuata
AGAGAGAGATTCGCCTGATGGAGAGGTATGTGAACAATTCAAGATAACACATAAAAACTCCACTCCTACGACCCAAAAAGCCAAAATGGTGCTGTCGAGGCAGCAAAATAAAAAACATCAAGAAGATCTGAAAAAAAGATTCAAGCTCCCGGCAATGGCATGAAAAGTTACCTTTGCTTACTTGGATATCGTACCAAGTACGTAACTCATTGGAGAACACCGTACCTGTTAGTTACGGTACTTGAAGCAGTCATACCTGCCGAAGTGGAATTTCCTTCACTCCGGATAATCGTGAGGCGGAGATTGGAGGAACAGTTGAAATGTGTTAAAACCCGATTAGATCAATTGGCATTAATTGATGAAAAACGAATGGCCGCGGTTTGGGTCACGGACAGCTGTACCAACAAAGAATGGCCCCGTGCTTATAAATAAGAAAGTGGTCCAGGAATTTTGAAGTGGGACAGCTGGTACTCAGACCGCATTCTCCCTCATACATCAGGAAGCGAAAGGAAGTTTTGCCCCTAATTGAAGGTCCATACATCATCCGGAAAATATTGCCAAGAGGAGCACTGTATCTGGGAGACCATCGAAGGGAATGATCCTGAGACAGCAGTGAATGCAGACGCAGTCAAAAGGTACTATGTCTAGGTTCTCTGCGGTGTTGGTTTTTGTACAATTGAAGATGAACGAAGGCTTTCTTCTCGCTAACCGGGTATACCAAACACATTACAACCTTCGTAAACCCATTTGAGCCGGTTACTCTTTCTTTGGCCACCCTCTTTGGAACGCCAGGAGGTACGAAAAGAAAAGAAAAAAAAAAAAAAGAAAAAGAAAAAGAAAGAGAAGAAAAAAGAAAAAGAAAAGAAAAAAAAAGAAAATAGAAAAGGAAAGAAAATATTATGAAAAGAAAAAAAGAAAACAAAAACAAACATATTGTTGGAATCTGATACAATTCAAATAAGAGAGAAATAAAATGAGAGAGTTCTTATCGGTGAAAACCTTCGGGCACCATAAGGCGATGGTGAGTAGAGAAACTGAAAAATGAGAGAGTTCGCTTAGTGAAAAACTCGCAAAGAAGCACTATCGGCGACAGTGAGAAAGAGAAATAAGAGAGGTCGATGTGGCGAAAACCCGCAAAGGGCGCTGTCGCCGGAAAGAAGACTTTTGCCACTTAAAGGAGTCCTGCAAGGTCCCTGGTTTTGAAATGCGGGTCAATGGGTTCACTGAGAAGTTGAAAAGTTCGTGAGGTCGGCATTCCATCCAGAACATGTCAGATCCATTTGAATACCAAACATGCACAACCCCAGATAAGTCCTTCTTTTGCCCCGAAGGGATGCTTTTTCTTAAACTCATTCGATTATCTTTCTCCTTGCATACTTCTCTTTTCAATCCCTTTTGGTTTTAACTCTGATCCGTAACTAATGCAAAGAAAAGGTGGCAGGACCGGTTCACAGGGCTCCGCTTGCGCAGAGTTCAAAGAAATACCACTCAGTGAGTGCGTCAGGCCCCATCTCGACTGACCATGGTGTTAATGCTTTCAAATGCAAAACATTGAAAAAGGGAATCAAAGGCAAAGGCCCCAGGCAGAATAAAGTGAAAAGGCTTAAGCCCATCGGGCGGGTCATCATGAATTATCTCTAAAATTGAACCCGTCAGTTTGAAAAGAAGATCACCCTCAAAGGCAAACGAGCAGCCAAAGCCAACGGAAATGGCGGCCGGGATCAAGCAATTGAGATGATCAAGGCCACAAAATCAACTCACCGTTTTCAAACTAATAAATTGTTCTTTGAAACCAGGTTTGATTCAAAAGCAACCGTGCAAGAAGCAGAAAGTCCAAAACGAAATGAAGATGCGCAAACCTGAACAGCTTTGCAGCTAGGAAAACGACAAAAAGAAGTTTTTTCCCCAAATTCTTTTAAGGCATTTTGCTAAATAAAGGAAACATAAATAGAGGAAAACCAAAAGAAGAAGAAGGAGGAGAAGAAATAAAAATGAAATCCCCAAAAAAAAACAAATCAATGGACATAGGATCCCATTCCTTAAAATATCCCGGAACAAAAACCGTGGAGCTATTCTTTCAAATCCCGGACAAACCACCGAGGATTCTCCCGAACAAAAACCGTGGAGCTTTTTCCCTTTCCAAAATCCCGGAACAAACACCGAGGATCTCCCGGAACAAATACGTGGAGCTTTTTTTCTTTCCAAATCCCGGAACAAACACCGAGGATCTCCCGGAACAAAAACCGTGAGCTTTTTTCTTTCGCAATCCCGGAACAAACACCGAGGATCTTTCCCGAACAAAACCGTGGAGCTTTTCTTTCCCAATCCCGGAACAAAAACCGAGGATCTCCCGGAACAAAAACTGTGGAAGCTTTTCTTTCCAAAAATCCCGGAAAAAAAAACCGAGGATCTCCCGGAACAAAAACGCGAAGCCTTTTATTTCCAAATACCCGGAACAGAAAACCGAGGTCTCCCGGAACAAAAACCGGGAGCTTTTTTCTTTCCAAATCCCGGAACAAAAACCCGAGGATCTTCCCGGAACAAAAAACTGTGGAGCTTTTTCTTCCAAAATCACCGGAACAAACTGAGGTATCTCCCGGAACAAAAACGTGAGTCGTTTCTTCCAAATCCCGGAACAAAAACCGAGGATCTACCGGAACCAAAAAACCGTGGAGCTTGTTCTTTCCAATATCCGAAAAAAAAAAAAACGAGGATCTCCGGAATCAAAACCGGCTGGGAGTCCTTTTATTTCCCGAATCCCGGATTAAACCAAGGATCGCTTGCGAACAAAATCATGGAGCTTTTTCTTTCCAAAAAAAAAAAAAAAAAAAAAAAAAAAAATCCGGAACAAAGACCGAGGATCTCTCTACCACAGAATGCCTAATTCGATTGTTTAGACCTGTGTCCCAGCTAACTCACGAAATTTTCCTAAGTAAAAAAGCTGGGGCAAGAAATTTCGTTCGTTCGTTTGTTTTGGTATCCTAAGCAGGTCAACCTCAAGACATCAAGGTGCGAGATGACCATGGAATAAATCTCAATTTCAGAATCAAGAAAAAGGAAAAGAACAAAAGATGAACTATAATGTGAAGCAAGCAAGGGCGGCGGATTGCTTTGAAAATCTGAATTGAAGTCACAACTCCGTTTTTGACTCAATGCTGCATGAGAGTAAAACAACCTACAACTGGCGAGCATCAAAGAATTCAGAATCGGAGACCCAGCAAATACCAGCTGAGACTCAAGACCAAGTTTTCAAGGCAATTATAGATAGGAACCTTGTAACTCACAGTTGATAGCATAGCTAGTTTAGCTTTGAATTCCCTTGGTGTAATAAGGAGGTCAGTAAGCAGTAGCAGCAGCAACAACAGTGGAGATCACAGCTCCTGGTAAGTCCCACTACCCAAAATGTTCCCGAACTACACTGACCTGATTCCTGTTTAGCCCAGATATGTAGGCACCTTCGAAGCAGGTGCGGTCCAAGCCTTTTCAACCGCTTCACGCGGTAATACGCAGTGGGCCAAAAATGTTCATTTCTGCTCCTTATCTTTGCACGAAAAACTCTTCGTGTTTCCGGCAAAGAGGGGCAAGCTGTGAGCATGTGATTTTTTGCCATCTAAGCAGTAATTCCAAAATTTCAAGCAAAATAATTTCCTAGTATTTTAAATAATTTTTGTGTGAGTTGTGGCATGTCCTTTTGGTAATTGTCGCATTCATTTTATGCATTTAATCCATAAAAATACCTAAAATATGCTTAGCTTTAAGGGATTAATTCACATTTTAGTTAATTAGTCTTAGAATAAAATACAAAGAAATTGCCAAGAAAATTAGTCTTTTGCACTAACTAAGTGCATTTGGTCAAAATATAGGTTGTACAAGTAAATTTTTAAGGAATTTAAATAGTTTAAAATTAGGTCTTTGTTTTGCGTAGAGCAATTTTTATAAAAAATCCAGAAAAATAAATAAATAAAAGAAAAATCAAAAAGAAGAGGAAAAAGAAAACGAGAGAATATAATGTCTTAAGTAAGACCATATTATAGTGGTAATCAGAAGCCCCAAGCAAAAATACCAACAGCCCAAGCCAGCACCAATTCACCACCACGGCACAGTCCCTTCCATGACAAAAACGACGTCGTTTTGACCGTCCGTTTAATCACCACCGTTCATTTTCCCATATCAACGGCCCAGGCTTAAATCTCAAATTTTATCAATAAAGACTGTCCAATTATCAGAAAATTTTGAGACCAAAACCCTTCCTTCCTCCGTACAAAACCTTAACTCCCGCCCCGTCCTCTACCTCTACCCCCTTACTCCACCGCCCCTCCGCCGTCCGCCGCGCCGCCGGGAAATCGTTGCCTGCCGCCGCGATGCCTCCGATGACCACCAAATTAACCCCAGATTCCCCTTTTCTCTTACTCCAATCCCTATCCGTTGCCATCCAAATCTTACCAAGAAACCGCGAATATCCATTCGAAAATTTTCCGCCAAAGTCGCAAGTTTATGCCAACGGTCCCAAATTAACACCAATGGACCCTGATCTTCCTACCAACCCCATAGCCATGTGTCCTCGAATATGGCCTGAATCGCTCAAATATCCGATCAAAAATCGGCCAAAACCCTAAAATGCTCCAAACCCCACCAAATTGGTACCACGTGACATTTTCACCACCGCTGCATGAGGAATTTGTTGGCATTAGCATTCAAATCGCAGACAACCAAAAATAGTTGAATTTCAAATCTGAAGAGTCATGTGACTTTGGGAGTTACACAGATGAGTCCTCTTTCTTTGGTGTTTGATTTTTTGTTAAGATTAGGTTAGTTAGTGTGTTTAGGTTTTACATCAGGCCTGTAATTACTAGTTTTGAAATCGGATAACCGTTAATTGTATAGCCTAATTCTCTTGTTTGTTGTGCCCATGTCAAATGCCTTGTTTTGTTTTGATCCTTCATCTGTTTTAATTCTGTTTTTGATTGTTAGTTCGACCTGGTGTTCATGTCGATTAGGGAGTGCCTGTTTGTGATTTGAGTTATGCCTCTGTTGGTGTAGTTAACAGTCGTCGTCGATTTGTTAATCTAATAATTTGCCTATTAGTCTATTATCTTTTGATCAGCTTCAATCAATCTTGTGTGTTTCAGTTTTAATATGTTTAGTACTTCTTTTAGGTTAATCAGTGACTGCTGTTAACAATGATTCAGTGGAACGCCTGGTTCAATTAGTGGTAATTAGTTGAATTTGGCCATAACAGATGGGCTTAATTAGGGCAGAAAGAGGGCTAAAGTCATTCTGGTCTGGGTAGTAATTTCAGGAGATGCAGAGGGTAGTTTAGGCATGGAAAAGGGTATTTTCTTTAGGATTGGTAGTTTTTGAAAAGGTTTAAGGGTAGAACAGGGATTGTGATAGGCATAGAACCTTCTAGGAAGGGCTGTAGTGTAGATTCTAATAAACTTAGGATAGTTGCTTGCATAACAAGTTGGAAATAGTGGGGTAAAAACTGAAATTGGGATAGGGACTAAAAAGAAAACTAAAAATCTGAAGGTAGCCCTAGGCTTTGCCTATAAAAGGCACACCCATTGCCTTCTTCAACAAGTTAGAAGGACCTCTGAAAATTTCAAAAAAAGTCGGAAAATTCCCCAAAAATCCCCTGCAAGTTTACATTCTCTAAAAAACAACAGAAAAATCAAAAAAAATACTGCTCTATGGAAATTTCCTTGGTGTTTTCTGATTGTTGAAACTTTGGACGTATTCTAAGTTTAATTGCAAGTCTATTTGAGTTCAAACAAGTCTATTTGGTTATTTTGTGGGTACTACTCTACTGTCGTTCAGTTCTGGGTGTTGTGGTGCTATTTCGTTTTAAAAATTGGCTCCATTTGCTGTTGATATAAGCTGCTGCTTGTCACTGCTGATCACCTCTTCTCCTATCTTGTTTCATTATCCAGGTACACACTTGGATCTACCTTGATGTAGCCTTCAAGTTGGAAATAGAATGTTGATTGCTGATTGTTGATTGTTGATGTAGCCTTCAATAGCTAGATAAATGTTGATTGTTGCATGTATTTGTCTAGTGTAGTTTAGTTTTGGTCTGTACTAAGCATAAACAATGGACTATGGACTGATCTGCTTTCATTAAGATTGTTTTCATTGGATGAATTGACTGAGATTTGGACTATAGACCTCTGTTTCATTCATTTCGTCTGTATTCTGTAATTAGGTCCTATGTATAAATCGTTAGTTCTACTGTTTTATTTCATGTGTAGTTGATGCTATCAGTTCTAGTGTGGAAGATACAATTGAATATTGGAACAGCTGGTGTAATCCAGTCATAGTACAAATGTTAAAACACATAGGCATGATTTAAATCTGGAAACGGCATACATGCTTATAACGACGAGCAGTCAATTACATCTAGTAGTATAAAGGCATAGTCATTTCCAGTGATCCATCTCCAAGTTTAATTCATAAATAAAAACAAAAACTTCTGAACGTGTATTGAATGAAATTATTTGGTTACTGAAATCTCAGATAAATGAGTTTGTAGTCATCAGTATACACCTGAACTTAAGTCAACATGTTTTCATTTGAGTAAATATGAAACTATGCATTTGTTCACAAATTGACTAGTCTAGTCATGACTTGGGTTCAAAGACTCAATCTAATATTGGACTTGGGATTCCTTCATGGGCCGAACCTGATGGCCTTTGTTTTAATAGAAGCCGGGCCCAAATTTGTTCATGCAAGGCCCACGTTTGGGCAGTTTGGTTTTCAGGAGCATAGCTGAATCTGCTTAGGGCCAGGTTGAGGCCCAATAAAATGCTGAAAGCTTCAAATCGCGAGTCTTGGGCTAATCGTTGAGGCCCAATAGAATGCTGGAAGCTAAAAAAATCCATTAAAATTACATTAGCAATATGGGGGCTTAATTTGCAATATAAATTTAGGTTTTCAAGTTAGGTAGCGGGTTCAAATTAAAAGGGTCCTCCCTTTTGTTTGAATTCGGACTTGAACTCAAGGACCGAATTTATAAAGGCAAATTAATTAGGCCCTTTTAGATACAAAAGAAATAGAAAATTGTATATGCTTTAGGTTGGCCTTTAAATAAAAATGAGATGAGCCTCGCCAAACAAAACGCATAAGTTGCGGGGCCCTCAGTAATTGCTCTTATTAAAATCCTTAGAATTCGAGGCGTGCCGTTTAGCGAATTCCACGGCCCTCCACAAAGACAATAACCCGTTAGTCGCTTTAGGCGCGCTTTTAATAATTTTACCTTCCTAAATACGGGTGCACATTTATGTGACCCAAATCCAAATCTCAAAACGTTGAATAAGAGGTGTTGAGGATCCGGGTGCATTTCATGTGACGTGATCCAAAAACACGCTCTTAAACGGCGTTCACTTTCGTAAAAAGTAAATAAAAGCGGTAAATAATTTATAAAATTGCACTATAGGTTTGAACTTGTATAAAAATCAGATTTTTAGCCATTTATAATAATTTAAGCGACCGTGCTAGAACCACGGGATCCGGGGGTGCCTAACACCTTCCCTCGGGTCAACAGAATTCCTTATTCAGAATTTCTGGTTCGCAGACTCCAATTGGAAAGTCGAAAAATTTTCCTCAATTTGGGATTTAAATTAAATCGGTGACTTGGGACACCAAAAGCCAATCCTATCCCAAGTGGCGACTCTAAATCAAATAAATAATCCCATTTCGAATAATGTCACTTTAAATGGAAAAACTCCCTTATACATTTATCCTTCGGGGTAGGTGTGTAAAAAAGGAGGTGTGACAATGCCTCTATGCATTAGTTAGTATTCGAGCCAAACAATTCGAAGTTACCAGACCGAATAAACAGAAATAGAAAAGACAAAAATCAAACTATACTGAATTAAATTATGTATGGTATTGGTATAGTATTTTAAGAAGATGAATACCAAAACACCGAATCGAAATATCTAAATATCGTACACTACCCACCAATGAACACCGCTAAATATGTGAACATTAGCTGATTTCTGTTTATCCGTAAAATGGTACAGTTGAATTTGTTACGTGGTTTATAAACATGCTTCGGGGAGCGATGCCTCCGAGGACAGAGATAAGAACAATGTATAAAAACAAGTAAAATTATCTTATTAAGCTTGAGAATAGAATGTAGATGAAGTTATGCCAAGAATTCTGTATCTTTATGATGGTTGTGGAAACTATTATTTATAACTATACCTAGGAAAACAAGATCCTCGGATCAAGACCCTCTTAAGTGACAATAAAAGGGGCCATTGATGAATATGTAATGGCCGGCCATGAATGCAAATATTCTCTGCAACGGCTGTCTATTTCATGCTTAAGAATATTCTTCATTGAATGACATCCGGTGGCAAACATTGGACCCGTTTGTGTTGATTGTGCATGCTTCGGGGTCCATTCGATGCCTATTGCAGTTGTTATTTCCGGTCTTGGTTCTTACTCAATTCGACTTCCGCCTATCTCCGATTCCACGTGTCTCGCTAGCATTCGATCATTTAATATGAACCAATATTACCCTATACAGATAGTGCCCTTGCTTTCCGTTGTCATATCTTTGTGCCACCGGAAAATTGGCGAAGATCCCTTTCTTGGCGGAAAATCTTCTGAACAGTCTCTGACGCTTGATAAGATGCACGTCTTCTCGCATTTAATACCTCGAATACGTATTGCCCCACAATTCAACAATATTTGTGCCAGTTCTCGAGGTAATCATTACCATAATTTTTCCGTCTATATCTTTACTTATACTTATCATTTTACCTCTTTCACTTCCAATTTCACAAGTTCAATATCTTCTCTGCACTTAACCTTCTTCTGCTTTCTTCTCTTTCCGGTTTTCTTCAAAAACTCCACTATCTTCTTACTATTATGGCTTCTTTCACTGAGTCTTATGAGAACTCTGGTCTTCTCTTTGGTGGAGGCCCGAAGAGAAGCAAAGATAAGGAGATTGATGTCGATGCTGATCATCCTACGGTAAGCACTATCATACCAAAATACTTGAGCACTATCAACGACTTCCAAGAGAAATTTCCTCCTGCGTCTTCACGGACTTGGGTCGTTAGCATATATCCTCTTCTATTCGTCCTTCTAGTATTCCTGTTGTGAAGGAGGATTGCAACTGCCCAAACCTTAACATCATCGTTCCTGACTTGATAGAACGAGTTACTTCTCCAAGGAAGGCTTTACGTATGTCTATACATATACCTTCACCTTGGGTCCATTTTCCTTGAGCGGGGGGATTGAACCCGTGATCTTAGAGTTCTACCATCGGTACCGGGTCTGCTTGGCACAAGTGGGCCCCTCTGTATGGCAAACGGTAGCCTGTCTACGCCAACTGTGCACGAAAACGAGGAAAACCCTAACCCTTACACATATGATAAACCTCTACTCCCCCAAAAACTTCCGTGGGGGAGTAATAAATTTTAGTAAATGCGGCCACCACACCCTTCTCACCAGCATGGATGATGACAGTGACAGTGGATGGATGGAGCGGTTTGTCATCATTTCTACCAGGGATATCATCCCAGCCACAACTCCATCCTTCCCTGAATCATGGAACCGTTCACACAAGTTTGTATTTTATTCATCTCTTTCCTTCATAAAAAGAATCATTCCCCGTTATAGATGACCTCTTTGTTCTTGTTGTTGTATTGCTCGGTGGACTCCACCGAGGGTCCATGGCCTGGACCAATGAGTTCAGAAGATTAAGGATATCACAATGCTAGAGACCCATCAGTGGAAGGAGATGGCCCCCAAATATGGGTGGAAGGCCAAGAACCACGGTAAGCTGAGTCCATCTTCCTTCTGCCTTTGTTCCAACATAATTATATTTACTAACTATATATTTTGCTTGATTCAGGACTCTTGCAGGGCTCTGTTCCTTCCCAAAAGTAAATGTTTTGGCTAATCCTGCGGAAGCTGCAAGATTGCTGCAAGATGCTCTCACTAGGAGCGGTGCCTCGGATCTTCCTCTGGTAGACGCGCTTCCTCTCAGAGTCCCCATCTAGAGAAAAAGAAAGCAAAAAAGGCAGTGTTCTTCCTCGACTAAGGATAAAAATAAGAAAATAAACAAGGCCACGCCTGAACCGGCTGCGGCCACTGTGGTCATTGATGATGATGAGGAAGCTAGTGATAAAGAGGCTTCCCTTCAACGGAGACAACGATCTTCATCAGCTTAGCCAAATGCTGAATCAAGATATCATATAACCCCAACCGAAGGTGAGGTCCGAGCGCTTTGGGGCGAAATGGAGATAGTAGAGAATGTCGATTCTCATTTTTCGACCCCTGTTGTTGTCTCTGACCCTTTGAGCTCGGAAATTGGATCGCTTCTGCCTTTGGTTGATGAGCAACCAATAATTAGCACTGCCCTTGTTGCAGCTGCTTCTCAACCTACAACACCAACAACTTCACGCCCCTCTACACCAGCTACTTCTATGCCACCATCATCAGCTGCATCTTCTCCGCCGCCCGCAGATGCTCGAGAAGAGGGTGTTTCTTCTCCCCAGTCCCTGACCACGAGAATTTAGGGCACAATTGCTCACCCCCTTCTTCAGATCTCCAAGGAAGGAGGAGTGTCACTCTCTCGGTTTCGAAGGGGTTCCATCTGTTGTCCAGGCCAGTGGAGCTTGCCAACTACCTGAATTTGCTGGCTTTAGAGAAAGATTAGAAGAAGATACACTCCCTTTCTGGGGAGTGCATGTTGAACAACGCCATGCACAATGCGGTAGGTACCATACTTGTTCTTTGTTTATCTGTTATAGTGGACTTTTTGACTTTGATATACATTTTGCTGGCCAACTTTCTTGCATCTGAGGGCCTTTAGAGATTGATCCTTGATAAAGAAGGACCTATGTTGGAGCAAGATCAATTGTTGGCCGAAAGGGACCAACTTGTTGCTTGCCTCTAGGTGATAGAGGCAAAGGCTGCTGAGGCGAGTGAGCTTGATCCCAATTGTAGCTAAGCGAGAAGAAGGTGATGGCCCTTAGCCCAAAAGCCACTCAGCTAAATGTACAGTTTCAAGAATCTAAGGCTAAGTGGGTTGAGGCTCAATATCTTGTGCTCGCTGCTACCTAGCACGAGTCTGCCTCCATTGATCGAGTGAATAATTTGGAGGCAACCTTGAACTCCAAAGCCGAAGAGGATGCTGCTGCCAAAGAGAAGCGGGCCCGGATGGAAAAGAGATTTAAGAAGATTATGGAGCAAAACCGAGTTCACGTATCTACAATCCGTGATCTCGATCTTAGCCTTGGCCCCATAGGATCCGAGCGGGATAGTCTCCAGGCCGATGTTGACAAGATTAAGTCAAAAATCTAGTTCCAAGAAGATTCCCTCGTATTTGAAATGAGTACGCTATGTATCATGTGAGGAGAAAAACCTTAGATGAGGCCAAAGCGAGCATCGTTGATATTGATGATGAAATCGCCAAGGACCGAGCACTAGAGTTAACTACTCGAGAATGTCTCCCGACTAAGCCTGATGCAACTGACTCTTTGAGTACCAGTTTTGAGTGTTCGAGAATCGAGGAGGATCTTGAAGAGAATGATGATGAAGGCCCAGGTCCCCCACCGGCGGCAAATTTGCCCACTTCTCTCGGGGGCATAGATGCCTCTCTCCCTCTTAGTTTTGGTGGCAATAATGCTTAGACTTTTCTTCTTTTCTTTTGTTGTCTTCTTTTGTATTTATGTCGTTTGGCACTTTGATAATGAAGAAGACTTTTGCTTAAGTATTGCGCAAAGTTTATTCTTTTTGCGTCGAATTATATAAGGCTTCGGGTGTATTCTCATCTGATAGCTTTTCGTTCTAGGCATAAACTCTTCCGGAATCAACCCTTTGTCATAAGAGAGGTCCCTCTTATGTTTACGGTGCTCTTGAAGAGGATGTCCCCTGTTCATTCCGGCACAAGCATGTGAAGTTTTTTGTTAACTTTCAAATGATAAAATCAACTCATCATTTGGACAAGAAACAAAATAAAAATAAAAGGACTTTATTTTATTCCTTCTATCTTCAAAAGTACATAAGAATTCGATTACAAAAAAAAAGGAAATTGCCAATACATGTGGCTGACTTGTACAACTTGTTTCTATGGGGCTGGCCGTGTAGTCCCCGGTCCCGATGAGATATAACTGTTCTAGGGTCTCGTAGTCCCGATATTCATGGCAATCATGTTATCCTATCTCATACTATTCTCCCCCACCCCTCTAGTATTCGAATGCGAAGTATGCAAATTGGAACATTGGAAGTCTTGCTCCGCTAGGTAAAGCACTTGTGAACGGTTGAATAGCCTTTAGTTCGATGGCAAGTTTTACTTCCCATTAGGAATTTGCCATCAAGCCAAAGACTATTTACCTATCCCATAGTGGATTGTTGTTTCAATGCCATGTCATTTAAAGGTCTTAACTTTGCCGATAACGTTTCCTTCATAGTATACTTTCAGTTGCTGCCACGTTAAAATTATTGCCAGAAAAACCCTGATTGGGACAAAATTGGTCGAAGGGAAAAGGAGTGCACCACATACATTCAGTATAAGCAGGATCCATCATCAATAATACATTTTGAGGTGAGTCACGTTCCAATTTCTAGGCAATTTGACTCTATCTTGATTCTCCAGCTTTTATGACCCTTTACCAGTGATAGTTTAAACCCGGTAGGGGCCTTCTCACATTGGACCCAACTTCCTAGTGTTGATTTTCCGAGTGTTCTGAGTCACTTTCCTCAAAACCAAGTTTCCTATTTTAAAGTAGCGGAGATTGCCCTCCGATTATAGTATCTTTCCATCATCTGCTTCTGAGCCACCATTCTTATGTGTGCCAAGTCCCTGCGTTCATCAACCAGATCCAGCTTCACCAGCAATGCTTCGTTATTCCTTTCTTCATTTGTTTGGGAAAACCTTAAGGTTGGTTCCCCTACTTCCACCGGGATCAGAGCTTCCCATACATGTGAAAGAAAGGTGTTTCTCCTGTGCTTTATTTTGCCGTCGTCCTGTACGCCCATAGCACACCTGGTAACTCTTCGGGCCACTTGCCTTTAGTAGCTTCTAACCTCTTTTTGAGGTTTTGGATAATTACCTTATTGGTTGACTCCACCTGTTCGTTAGTGCTCAAATGGTATGGTGAGGAAGTAATTTTCTTGATTTTCAAGAAAATTTTGTGACTTAAGAGCCTATGAACTGTGATCCGTTATTGCAGGCAATCTCCTTCGGTATTTAGAACCGGAAAATTATGTGTTCCCATAAGAAGTCGATCACTTCGCGCTCACCGATCTTTTATTGAGGACCTGCTTCAATCCATTTAGTGAAATAATCGGTTAATATTAAAAGAAACCTTACCTTTCCGTGACCCCATTTCATGAATGGTTACGGGGACAATACCGACTGTAAGAGTTCTACCGGCTGGTGTACCAATTGTACATAGCATTGGCACTTGTCGCATTTTTGCATGAACATTTTTGCGTCATGTTCCATCCGAGGCCAGTAATACCCTGCCCTAACTAGCTTTAGCACTAACGAATTTGCGCCAAAATGGTTCCCACAAATTCCTTCATGGTCCTCTCTCATTACGTAGTCTGCCTCCAAGGCTCCTAAACATCGAGCCAACGAGATTTGGAAAGATCTCCTATATAATTGTCCACCCAAGAGGCTGTAGCGAGCTGCTTTGGTGCGTAGTGCCCAGGACACCTTCGTGTCTTCGAGAAACTTTCCATGCCGAAGATAATCAATGAACTCATTCCTCTAGTCTCAGCTAGGTTGGTTGTATTTACTTCACAATAGCCGTCTACATCCAGTACCGAATGCATAAGTTGAATGACAGTACCGGAGTCAGATCCTTTCATTTATGTGGATGGCCCCAAATTGGCCAATGCATCTGCTTCTACGTTCTCTTCTCTTGGGATGTGTGTGTGTCGACCACTCTGTGAATCGTTCTAGTAAAGTACTATTGCATGCGTTCCTCATTTGCATCGAAAATACCGTACACTTGGTTTACTACCAGTTGGGAATCACATTTGATTTTTATGACCTCAGAGCTAAGTCCTCGGGCTAGTTCGAGTCCTGCAACCAAAGCCTCATACTCGGCTTCGTTGTTAATTAACAGAACGGTTGTTATGGCCTACCTCAGGGTTTCCCTCGAAGACGTGATTAGGACTACCCCGAGCTTGGACCCTTTCACAGTTGAAGCTCCATCCGTGAACAAGATCCAAACTCCTGACGTCGTTTCTGACACAATCACTGATTCTTTAGTAGCCAAGGGTAATAACACGAGACTGAAATCGGCCACAAAGTCATCCAAAACTTATGATTTGATCGCAGTCCTAGGCTTGTACTCAATATCAATATTGCTAGTTTAAACTGCCCATTTGGCCAACCGACCTAACAACTTTGGTTTGTGAAGAACATTACGCAAGGGAAAGGTTGTCACAATGGCTATAGGGTGGCACTGAAAATAGGGCCTAAGATTTCGAGAGGTGACTAGCTAAGGCCAACTTTTCGAGGTGCGGATAACGAGTCTCTGCTCCGAATAAAATTTTACTAACATAATTGATAGGAAATTGCGTACCTTCATACTCCCGGACAAGAATGACACCGCCACTTCCTAGACTACTAGGTATATTAGCAATTGTTCACCTTTCCCCGATTTTGATAGTAGCGGGGGGTTGTAACACTTTGGGTCTTTTAAGGCATGTTAACATTCTGGAGCCCATTCGAAATTGCTATTCTTCTTCAGAAGTGAGAAGAAATGATGACATTTTTCCGAGGATCGAGAGATGAACCTACTTAGAGAGGCCAATCTTCCGGTTAGCCTTTAGGCTTCTTTTACACTTGTCAGCTGCTCCAAGATGTCCTCGATTGGTTTTATTTTATCGAGATTTAACTCGGTCCCTCTTTGTGAAACCAAGAAACTCAAGAACTTACCGGAGCCAACCCCGAACGTGTATTTTTCCGGGTTGAGCTTCATGTTGTGTTTCCTCAAGATATCAAAGGTTTCGTGGAGGTGTTTTAAATGATCACCTGCATTCAAAGAGTTGACCAACATGTCATCTATATACACTTCCATCGTTTTACCTATTTGCTTCTTGAATATCTTGTTCACGAGCCTTTGATAAGTGGCTCCGGCATTTTTAAGCCCTAAGGGCATCACATTATAACAAATTGTGCCAAAGTTAGTTATGAATGAAGTTTTTTCCTGATCTTACGGGTTCATCTTAATTTGATTGTACGAGGAAACTCATTAACTCGTGACCGGCCCTTGCATCAATCATTTGACCAATGTTTGGCAGTGGGAATGAGTCTTTAGGGCGCACGCCTTATTCAAGTCTTTATAATCTACGCACATTCAAAATTTGTTATTCTTTTTTGAAACTACAACCTAATTAGTTAACCACTCAGGATACTTTACCTCTTGGATTGAACTGATGCCAAGTAGTCGAGTTACCTCTTCCTTAACAAACCTGTTTCTCACCTCGGATATTGGATGTTTCTTTTGCCTTAATAGGGGGAAGTTCGAGTCCAGGTTTAGTGATAGCTCCACGGACGAGGATAAAGCTTTAAGAGCACCAAGAAAGCCATTCACAAGGTCTCAAGCTAAGGAGAAGCAAGACAATGTTGTTGGGCTTCAATGGGAGATCAAGAAGGCGCTAATGGTGGAAGAAGAGCTCAAGAATTATGGAGACGATTTTGCTAAGTGCTACACTTATTTCATGGTCCAAGTCCAAGAGGAGGTAGATTGGGATCCAAGCACCAGCCAAGGAGGGCCTAAATTAGGCGCCTAAATCAACTCACAAAGGAGCCAACTTGGCGCCCAAGTCAGCTCAAGGAGGGGCGGCCAAGAAATAGGAGAAGGAGTCAAAGTTCCTTATTTTGTTTCCTAGTTTGTTAGGACATATTTGATGCTTTCCTAGGTAGTTAAGTTTTTGTTTTTCTTTTCCTAAGATTATTGGAATTACTTTCCAAGATTGACTTGGTTTTTGTTTCCTAGAGTTTTACCTTTTCCTATGGTAGTTGGACTTGTTGCCAAAGTAGTTTAGGACTTTATTTCCTTATTTTTTTAGGTAAAATTTCGTGACCCCTTACCTATATAAAGGGGTATCTTCATTGCTTTTAGATTCAGACTATTATCAATAAAAATTGTGAGAATTTTCTTGCACTTTTGTGTGTGGCTACTCTTGGATTTATTCTTCAACCTTCAAGACTCAACTTAAGGTGGTAATATTAAACTCTTTCGAAATCTTAGAACACTTCTAGGTATTCAAGAAAGGTGATAAGTTTAGGCTTATTGTTGTTCTTGTTATTCTAAAGGGTCGGGTTTCACAATCTATCTCTTGTTTTTAATTCTCTACCAAAGGCGATTAGTTCTTTGTTAGCTAATTGTTGTTGTTAGGATTCAACTTCAAGAATAGACTTCTTGAATTCAAGAAACTCTTTCTTGAATTCAATCTATCTTTAATTTTCCGTTCTTTTTCGTTTCTTTATTTTCTTTTAGCTTCCGCACGTTTCTTGATTTTCTTGTTTTTCATTAGTAATTCATGAATCCCCTATCGTGTTGATATCAAGTGGTATCAGAGCATAGTCTAATCAAGATTTTAATCTTGATAATCTTGGGAGGTTCTAGAGCAAACATAAAAAACGAAAATAAGTCCCAAAAAAATAGTGTTGTTGCTCATTATTATTGCTAGAATTCAAGTATTATTTGGTTTCCAAGTCAAGAACGGAAACAAGAAGAGGGGATCCTTGTTCTTTAAGATTAAGGAAACTTCTTTCCTTATTCTTGTGGATTTTGGGTTTCCTAAAATTCTTTCCTTTTTTTCCCTACTAACCAATTCCTATTCTTCCTAGGTTTGGTCATTCACTTTCCTTTCTTTTTCTAACTCCATATTCTTATCATAAGGGTTATGACTAGTAAGGTTTATTAATAAATCTAAAGATTAATAACCAAGAGTTGCATTGAGTGGAAAAAGGCAAGAGAGGTGAGAACATCAGAGGGAAAAGCTAAATTGAGAGATATATATTGCTTTCTTCAGGATGTCTCCGTACAGGTAGTGATGATGAACAAAGGGTTCTTCAAGAAGCCGAAATCAAAGGAAGGAATGATTTCACCTTGTAAGCTATGCACCAACAATTTGAAAGGTGGAATTTGCAATTCCAAGAGATGAGGGACACCATTGCTGAGCAAAATATTACAATAGCCGAACTTAGGAGGGAAAAAACGCTAGACCCCAAGATAGGAGAAATGTAACCGCTCCCATTATAAATCAAGAAAACCCTATTGATGATTTTAACGATAAAACAACAACAACAACATACCCAGTAAAATCCCACTAGTGGGGTCTGGGGAGAGTAGAGTGTACGCAGACCTTACCCCTACACCGAAAAGGGCAGAGAGGCTGTTTCCAGGAGACTCTCGGCTCAACAGGAAAGGCAATAATATCAGAAAAGAAATAAGAGAAAAGACATGTAACACTAAAAGATACCAGAAAGAAAATAACCACAGCAAATAAGTGAAAGGACAATAACACAAAACTATGCAAAACACCAATGTGAATACAAAGACCGCTAACAAACCTAACGAAACACTAACAAACTACCCGGTACAAAGAGGGAAGAACTCTCGACTACCCCCTAGCCTACCACCCTAATGCTCGACCTCCACCTGTTCCTATCAAGAGCCATGTCCTCGGAAATCTGAAGTCGCGCCATGTCCTGCCTGATCACCTCGCCCCAATACTTCCTAGGCCGCCCTCTGCCTCTTCTTGTACCTTCCAAAGTCAACCGCTCACACCTCCTAACCGGTGCATCTAGGTTTCTCCTCCACACGTGTCCGAACTATCTAAGTCGTGCTTCCCGCATCTTATCATCCACGGGAGCCACGCCCACCCTCTCCCGAATATCTTCATTCCGAATCTTATCCAGCCTAGTGTGCCCACACATCCATCTCAACATGCTCATTTCTGCTACTTTCATCTTCTGGATATGTGAATTCTTGACTGGCCAACACTCAGCTCCATACAGCATGGCCGGTCTAACCACCGCTTTATAGAACTTACCTTTGAGTTTCGGTGGCACATTTTTGTCACACACGACTCTAGACGCTAGCCTCTATTTCATCCACCCCACTCCTATACGGTGCGTAACATCCCCATCGATCTCCCCATCTCCCTGGATAATTTACCCTAAGTACTTAAAACTTTCTCTTTTGGGGATGACCTGTGAGTCAAGCCTAACGTCCACATCCGCTTCCCCCGTCACGTTGCTGAACTTACATTCCACATATTCTGTCTTAGTCCTACTCAACTTGAAACCTTTAGACTCTAGAGTCTTCCTCCGTACCTCCAGTCTCCCATTAACATTGCCTCGCGTCTCATCAATCAGAACTATATCATCAGCAAACAACATACACCATGGCACCTCTCCTTGGATATGGTGTGTCAGTGCGTCCATCGCCAGAGCAAATAAGAACGGGCTGAGCGCAGATCCTTGGTGTAATCCCACAGTCCTTACCCAAGTCATAGCTCCATCATACATATCCTTTATTGCCCTAATGTAAGCCACCGGCACACCTTTCACCTCCAGACACCTCCAAAGGACCTCCCTAGGGACCTTGTCATATGCCTTCTCTAGGTCAATAAACACCATATGCAAATCCCTCTTCCTATCCCTGTATAGTTCTACCAACCTCCTGATAAGTTGGATAGCTTCCGTAGTAGAACGGCCCGGCATGAACCCGAACTGGTTTTTCGATATGGACACCGCCCTCCTTATCCTCATTTCCACCACCCTCTCCCAGACTTTCATGGTATGACTTAGTAACTTGATACCCCTATAGTTGTCAGCTATCTGGTGGAAAAAGCTTTCTAGGGACAAATTGCAAGAAGGACAAGCACTCGTTGCTACGTGGGCTGAGATGAAGAGGGTAATGAGGAAGATATTTGTGCCATCACACTTTCAAAGAGATTCACAAAAACGTCTTCAAACTTTGAGGCAAGTTTCTATGTCTGTAGATGAGTACTTTAAGGCTATGGATATGGCTATGATCCAAGCTAATTGTATGGAGGAAGAGGAGGCTACAATGGCTAGGTTTTTGAATGGTTTAAATAAGGAAATAACTGATGTAGTCGAATTACAACAATATGTAACTTTAGACGATTTAGTTGAATTAGCTGTAAAGGTAGAAAGACAAAACAAAAGGAGACAACAATCTAGCTCATGGAGAAGCCGGCCAACTACTATTCCAAAGAAGCAATGGCCGAAATTTGAGGAGACACCTACCCTTAAATTACATGAAGACAAGGGAAGGAGCAAATTGGAATCCAAGGATGGGGGTAAGCCTTTTATGCCTAAAACTTCTACTTCTACTTCTTCTATTCAATGTCTCAAGTGTAAAGGGAGAGGGCACAAAGCTTATGAATACCCAAGTAGAAGAAACATTCTAATTAAAGAGGATGGGGGATATGAGAGTGAAGAAAGTGAACCAAGTGAAGAACAAGAAGAAAACTTTGTAGAGAATGAAGAAGGAGAAGATATGGAGTACATTGATAGTGGGGTGAATTTTGTGGTTAGGAGGCTTATGCACATTAATTTGGGTCACTCTAATGAAACAAAGGGAAAATATATTCCATACTCGTTGTGGGATTAAAGATAAAATTTGTTCTACGATAATTGATAATGGGAGTTGTGCTAGTGCATATTTGGTGGAAAAGTTAGGGTTGGAATGGACGAAGCACCCTAGACCTTATAGGTTGCAATGGTTCAATGATAGTGGAGAGGTCAAGGCGAATAAACAATGCATGGTCTCCTTTAAGATTGGAAGGTTCGCTGACGAAGTTCTATGTGATATAGTACCCATGCAAGCTTGTCATATCTTGTTGGGGCGCCCGTTGCAGTATGATAGGAGTGCTTTTCATGTTGAGAGGAAAAATAGATACTCTCTTGAGAATAATGGCAAGAAGTACATTCTTGCACCTTTAACTCCTTCCCAAGTGTATGAAGATCAAAAAAAGATGAAAGAATCAATGTGGAAACATGGGGAGGGATCAAAACGAGAGACTAAAGGGAAAGAAAAAGAGGGAAAATATGAAGTGGGGTGTGAGGAGAGAGAAGGCAGCAATGAGAGAGAGGAAAAGGTGGGGAAGAGTGAAAAAAAAAGAAGAAAGCATTGGTGAGAGGAAAGAGGCTAAAATTCAAAAAAAAAAGTGAGCCTTGAAAAAGTCAAAGAGTGTTTAATTGCAAAAAAATAGGGGCTGCCTATTATCTTTCTCACTTATAAGGAAGTTCTGCTTAATAATGATTCACTAACATCCTCTTTGCCTAGTGTTATTTCTAACCTTTTGCAGGATTTTGAAGATGTTTTTCCTGAGGATCTTCCTAAAGGTTTACCACCTTTAAGAGGAATAGAACATCAAATTGATTTTGTGCCAGGATCACATATTCCTAATAGGCCTGCTTATAGGAGCAATCCCGAAGAAACCAAAGAATTGCAAAGACAAGTAGAGAAGCTGCTTGATAAGGGATTTGTAAGAGAAAGCATGAGTCCCTGTTCTGTACCCGTGCTTTTGGTGCAAAAGAAGGATGGCACTTGGAGGATGTGTGTGGGCTGCTGCGCCATCAATAAAATAACAGTAAAGTATCGCCATCCTATTCCTCGTTTAAATTATATGCTTGACCAACTGCATGGGTCTCAAATATTCTCTAAAATTGATTTGAAGAGTGGATATCACCAAATTAGAATGAATCCTGGAGATGAATGGAAAACTTCCTTTAAAACTAAATATGGATTGTATGAATGGTTAGTAATGCCTTTAGGGTTAACTAATGCACCTAGTACATTCATAAGGTTAATGAACTATATCTTTAAGGATTTTCATGGAAATTTTGTAGTTGTTTATTTTGATGATATTCTGATCTTTTCTAAATCTTTAGAAGATCATGTCAAACATTTGAAACAAGTTTGTAATGTGCTTAGAGAGCAACAATTGTATGCAAATCTATCCAAGTGCACTTTTTTTGTAGATAAGGTAGTTTTCTTGGGTTTTGTTGTGAGTTCTAGAGGTGTTGAAGTAGATGAATATAAAATCAAAGCGATTAAATATTGGCCTACACCTAAGAGCATTACTAAAGTTAGAAGTTTTCATGGACTTGCAAGCTTTTATAGGAGATTTGTTAGAGATTTTAGATCAATCGTTGCACCTTTAACTGAAGTCATTAAGAAGGATAAGGTCTTTAATTGGGGAAAGGAACAAGAGCATGCATTTCATATTTTGAAGGATAAATTGTGTTCTGCTCCTTTGTTACAATTACCTAATTTTAATAAGTCTTTTGAAATTGAATGTGATGCATTTGGTAGAGGTATTGGGGCTCTTTTAATGCAAGATTCTAAACCAATCGCTTATTTTGGTGAGAAGTTGAATGGCTCTGCATTAAATTATTCTACTTATGATAAAGAATTGTATGCCTTGGTAAGGGCTCTTGCTACATGGCAGCATTATTTGTGGCCAAAGGAGTTCGTGATAAAAACTGACCATGAGTCTTTAAGATACTTGAAAAGCCAAGGTAAATTGAGTAGAAGACATGCCAAATGGGTTGAATTCATTGAGACATTTCCTTATGTGATTAGCTACAAGCAAGGTAAAGAGAATATAGTTGCTGATGCGCTTTCAAGAAGGTACGCTCTTGTTTCTACTCTTACTTCTAAATTGATGGGATTTGATCATATTAAGGATTTATATGTTCATGATTCTGATTTTGATGTAGCATTTCGGCATGTTTAAATGGGCCTTTTGAGAAGTATAATCTGAAAGATAGGTTTTTTTTAATGAGAATAAGCTTTGTGTCCCTAATTGTTCTTTGCGAGAAGTTTTTGTGAGGGAAGCACATTGTGGGGGGCTTATGGGACATTTTGGTGTGCCTAAAACACTTGACATCCTTGCTGAAAATTTCTTTTGGCCTATGTTTATCGTGAAAATGGTAACAACAATTATATTTATAAATGGGATTCTAAAAATACGTGATCTATTCCCGAGCTAGTTTGGAAGGGTGATTAGTGTTAAATACGGAGTAAGACAGTAAAGATCAAGCTAGCCAAGATGATAATCGAACCAGTAAGGGGGGGGGGGGTTCCCGGGCTCAAAACATGCCAGTAGATACTTCGGGGCCGGTCTCGAGCCTACCTCGGGCCTATCGGAGGTAATCTTAACGAGGGTAGCCGGGAAGGGGATAACAGATAAGTATGTGTATACAAAGCTTTATACGGTCAATCTTGAGTTAAATGACGAAGAACAAATGAAGAACAATAAAATGCTAGGGCGACCTCGGGGTCGAAGAACACAGTTAACTTAGAAGAAAGAGATAGAGAGAGATATTATTGCTTATTGGAGATGTGTAGCAACCTCAGTCCATTACAAGGTGGGGTGAGTCCCCCTTATATAGGCGGGGAACTCAGTTACAAATACATGTATATTTAATTACAAAGTACGGAGATGGGACACCTTGACGCGATGCCTCAGCGTAGGCTCTGGAAAGGCCGGCCTTGTCAGACTCAACCGCGTGTCTTGGGAGCTTCCTCTCTTTGTCCTGGCCTCGAATCGGGCCTTAACCAGCCCCGACGGAGAGGACTAAGCTGTGGCTTCATGTCCTCGGGGTCTCGAGGCACTTCCCCGAGATGGCTTATTAGTGGTAAATTAGGCCCTCTGATTTCACCGCGTACAGATAGTTTCCGCGTTTCTCAGAACGAAGCGATGGGAAACGACTACGACCTTAGACTCCTCGAGCTCTTCTTGGCAACATTACTCTGACGATTCAAACCATGGCACAATATTTTGTGATAGATGACATATCTCATAGATTTATGCTCAATACACTGTCATTTTGCGGCACCGGTCCGGTTGTAATAAAAGTCCCGTAGGATTGCTAGAGCCTTCCTGGGAAGAGAGTCGATGTTGCCTCGTTAAAAACCTCTGCCAGTAAAAAACCCATTTCGGGATAAAAAATTCGATCAAAGGAAAAGAGCGCAACGGACGTTTTGAAGCCTCAAAATCTTCGAGCCAGGATATCATCCTGATTACCTTGGTTACTTCCCTACATGAAGACAACCGTGAAGTAGAAGGTGGGGAGAGAGATGGTCCTTCTTGTCATCTTCTTTACATCTATGTTGAGACCCTACGAGGCTTTTGAATTACCCTTTTTTGTTTATTGGCCGTAGTAGTCTGCCATGATAGCTTGTCCTGGTCTCCAGATGGTTGACAAGGCTCTTCCCCGATCCTTTTGTCGTACTTCAGACCGATGGAGGACCGACCGGATAAGGTCGAGCTATCGGGGCTTGCCAATTTGTTTGGAGATCGTGCGTCGAATTCCGGGGCCTTCGGGAACGCTACCCTGGGTGAAGGTCATCTTCGGGTGCCCCGATGGGCACTGTTGATTTTGATGTAGATAACTCTTTCAGGGAGTGTAAGGTTGGCTTCTATTTGAGGAGCTTGCCTATGTTTGGACGCTTCTTTGGGCAATTGTGGAGCTTTGGTGATCGGGGCTTCTGGGGTATACTCCTCTGGAGAGGGGATCGCAAGCCCGGGCACTCGCCTTGCGCCTGGTACCGGCGCTTTGGAGCTCATCGTGACCCAGTTTCTTGGGGCCGGGGGCCCCCAATGTGAAATGCTACTTCGAGCACGGAGATAATTCGCATGGTCCCTCGTGCTTTGTCGTTTGTTGGAGGATGTTCCCTGGGTCGGGTATCGACCCGTTGATTCGTACCGAGGCCATTGGCTTCCTGGAGCTTACGTCAAGCAGGCAAATGCCGTTGCCTCTCGCATATAAGAGGGGTGGCTTTGGCCTTTTTGCGAGGCTTCATTATTTTTGGGTAGCTGTTCTTCTGTTTCGGCATAGGGCTCTCTATTTCTTAAAGTGCGAAAAGTGTTGGTGCTTGCCTTTGCTTTATTTTGTCAGTTTTGCCATAGCGATGGCGATTACTTCAGGACCGGCATGGCAAAGGGTGGAGAATGATGTTCCTGGTGCTCGGGAGTCAAAGGATTTCGCTCTGGAGATGGCGTATTTGCTAAGAGAGGAACACCTAGAGATGGCGAGGCAACACTGCGGGTGGAGCAAGGAGGTGATACGGCGGGTGCTTTCCCCAGGTGAAGGCATCGCAGACTCTGTTGATGGGTTCCTGAGCGTGCATCTATACCCTTTTGCATTTAGCCCCCCTGATAGGGTTGTGCTTGGCTTTTGTTTGAAGTATCGGGTTACTCTGGCGCAGATTCATCCGCCATTTTGGCGAACGGTGCTGACGATGAGATTCTTTGCGGAGAAAGCCGGGCTTGAGCTCACGCTTGATCATCTCATCAGGCTATATCGGCCTTGTCATCATCGAGGCCTGCTAACCTTGAGGGGTCGTTCGCCCACGCCCTTTGTTGTTGACGATGATGAAGGTGGAGATCGAGGATGGGCCAGTTGGTTTGTCCGAGTCCGGACGACTGTTATTATTCCTGTGGAGTTGCTGTCATTCCTCGAGGGGTGGAATCACGCACGTAAGCGAGGCGCTTTGTCGCTTTTTCAGATTTTGTTTATGGCAAAAATCGGCCAAATAACAATACCATTTTCCTTGTTGCAGCAACTTCGTGGACGCCGGGCCAAGTCCATGATCTGCCCGGCTGGGTTCGGAGGTTGGTGACATGTTCGTCTTAGCGAAACATCAAGGAACGTGCACACGTTGCTTTTCTCCTGCTGGCGTATACTGAGGTAACATTTTCCCATCTCATTTGTGCTGGATTCGCTGTTTGCAGCTATCAGGCGGTTCCTTGGGGCGAGGCAGCATTTTTCTGGAGAGGAGATGGAGTTGTCGGCCTCCGGGCCGAGAGATGGCGGTAATAAGAGGGACCGGAGCCCATAATGCGAAGGAGACTTTAGTAGTGCTTGTCGGGCTTGTATTTCTGAGGACGGGGCATCACCCGAGTCGGCTGTCCCCGGGGTACCTATTTCTCGGCGAGCAGCTCCCTCGAATGAGCATGTTATGCCCGGAACCGGTTCTTCCGGGGTTGCGGGAGCGGTATTATCAGGAGTGTGTTCTGATTTGGAGAAAACTTGCCATCTTCATTTTGCGGTGAGTTCGTGCATAATTCTCTCATACCCCACGTCTTCCTCCCCTCATTGAATCTTTCCTGCGCAGGCCTGTGATAGGCTCAAATCCGAGCTGCTTCGTCAAAAGGCCACGTTCCAGAGGGCTCGGGATGAGGGAGAATCCCTTAGGCTTCTTTGCAAGGAGGAAGGAGTTGAGCTGCAGCATTGGCGATATGAGGCGTATCGGAGCTCGAACTATGAGAGCTACTTGGGGGAGCAGGTAACTTCCTGTAGCGCGTGTGTTTGCTTCTTTTTAATTTTTAGGGCTAACCTCTTCTTGCCGTGTTAGCTGCATAAAAGGACAGAGGCCTTGGAGTACCTCAATAGCGACGTCAACCGTGTCAGAATTACTTGCGGGAAGCTAATGGCTCAAGCGCAGGCACGAGCTTTGGAGGAGACGAATGCTTCGGCCAAGGTCCCTGCCCTCGAGGTCCAACTCCGCTTGACTCGAGACAACGCCAAAGTTCAAGCGGATATGGTTGGGAAACTTGAATCGAACCTCTCGAAGGTCAGAGCCGAGACAATTGATGCCCGGGCGGAGGCGGCGCTGAACCGAGCCAAGGCCGGTCGTGAGATGGCGATTTGTGTGAAGGATGCCGCTGACGCCCAAGACGAGCTGAAGCAAACCCTGGACCGGGATCGGAGGATCGAGGAACATGTCCGTTGCAAATCCTGAAGAGAGGTGTTCGAAGAAATTGGTGCAAGGGGCTTCATTCTCTCGGAGGAGTTGGCTCGAGCACGGGCGGATGAATGCAATGTTCGGTCGCTTCTGGTCGATGTCGCGGAGGGTGATTTTGGCAAGTTGTAGCTCTTAAGCGTAGAGTGTAGATTCTGCCATTTTGTAGCTTGGCTCCGAATGTATGTAGGGCATGCCAGTAGATGGAGAATACGCTTTTTCTTGCGCACATGATATATAAGGAGAAGTTTTAAAGTTTTATTTCTTATGTACCTTTTCCCTACTATTGTTTTTTATCAGGCAGGCTGGTCTTGGCGTTTGGCGGGGTCCTTCTCAGTTCGAAACTGGTCGGACGATCTCGGGGACCCCTAAGTGTGATTCTTGATGTGAGCAGGTGCTGGGCCTCCATGCTCGGCCTGGTTGTTTAGGCTTAGTTTCCGAGTCGGGCTTCGACTCGAGCCTCCCTATCTTTGCATTTTTTGTGCCCGTGCTTACGGGTGGTAGTCGTATTTATCCTGTGCCCTTGGGCATCTACTGTTTCGACTGTTTTGGGTCCAGTTTTCGAGTCTCATTGTGACTCGAGCTCCAGCTAACCCTTAGTTTTTCCTGCCCGCATGGTCGGATGGTGACGACCCTTTGTGCTTCTGGGCTGAAGTGATCTTGCGGTCGCGTGGCTTGGGGATTTAGTTGGCTGATGACGGTATCATCCGAGCCACGTCCTTAGGCATATTGCTTTTTTAGCTATTTTAGCGGCCCAGTCTCCGAGTTGTGCTGCGACTCGGGCTGCGCTCGGCCTTTATGTCTCATCAAATCTTCGGGCGACGATACTGGCGCTTGTGTCGTGCCTTTAGGCATGCTGTACTTTCCAGGTCCAGTCTCCGAGTCGCATTGCGATTCGAGCTGTAATTGACCTTTTGAGTTTCCCGATTTCCTGGTCGGCGATAGTGGCATTTGTGCCATTTCCCACCCTTGAGCGTTTGGCGATTCCCGGGCCTAGTCTCCGGGTCGCGTTGCGATCCGAGCTGTAGTTGACCCTCGAATTACCTTAAATTTCTGGCGATGGTGGTACTTATGTCATTTTCTGCCCTTAGGCGTTTGGCGATTCTCGGGCCCAGTCTCCGGGTCGCATTGCGATCCGAGCTATAGTTGACCCTCGAATTACCTTAAATTTCTGGCGACGGTGGTACTTATGTCGTTTGGCCGCAGAGACCTTTTGATATGAGGCCTGGAGGCTTGTTTAGTTTAACTATTTTAGATCCGGTCTCCGAATCGGGTTACGATTCGAGCTCACTTTAATCCTCAAGTTGTCATGATTTTTTAGCTGGCGACAATGGCTCTTACGCTGTCTGGTCGTAGAGACCTTTCAATACGTGGCCCATAGGCTTGCTTAGCTGGCGACAATGGCTCTTACGTTGTTTTTTTCCCGTGGGCTTTGTGTAGGATTTGTATCCGCTCATTAAGGTCTTTTTGTAATATTTTGCCTGACCCGCCGTCGGTTCCAGAGGAACCTCAATTTCAAGTTGTTATCGGCGATGATTCTATCACCTTGTAAGGTTCATAGCTCGTAGGTCGAGTAGATCGACGCTTTGCATTTTTGGAGCCGACATTGTCGGGCTCGTTTTTGCCTGTGGAGGGAAGCCTATGTTTAATCGGTTCTTTTCGAAGTAGATTCGGAGGATTTTTTAGCAACAGTCGGGCATCCCCGAGTCGCGTTATATAGGCTGTGTCAGCCGTTTCGACCGTAGTCGTATGCGTTTGGCCGTAGCCATTTTTGATCCCTTAGTGATAGTTTAGGCGTCTACATCGAGGGTATGCCCTTTAGGGATTCTTACAAAATGCGATGTATAGCCTAAGTATCGGGATTTTCATGCCTGTTGAGGTCTTACATTTTGCCATGCTTGTTGAGGTCTTACAGTTTGCCATGCATGTTGAGGTCTTACAGTTTATGGAGAATAGATTTGGTTTTGCCGAGGCTGCCCGTTAGGGTCTTACAATTTCGGATTTTCTAGTGCGTGGAGATTGGCGACAATCTCCGAGTCATCGAGTTCGCTTGAAGACAGCTTCTCGTGAGCTCGGAGATGTTTTCCGGAGGCTTGGTGAGTCCGAAATTCCGACCCTGGGGTCGCGCAAGTTGTTGAATTGCTCATGGTGAGTCTCCGAATATATCGGATCATTCTAGGCCTGAATACCGCCTTTTGTAGTCTTGGGGTCATATCGCGAGGGCTTTGTGAGCCCGAAACCCTGACCCTGGGTCGCGAGGGTGCCGAATTGATTAAGTCTCCGAGCGTTTCGGGACGTATATGATGTAGAGGTTTTTTGCTGAGGATAAGCCGAAATGTTTCTCTTCGAGGCGTCGAAGGCTTGGTTCTTTACTGCTTGGCGAAAATATAAGTTGTAAATAGATGTTGTTCTGTTGCCGTGAGTTTGGTCTACATGGATGTGACTCTCCTGATTATCCGATATGCTTGTATGGTTCTATATTGGAAAACAGAGAGAGAGATCGTGGACTTGTTGGGTCCCTTCCTTGGGGACGTGCAGTTCTGCTAATAATCTTGTTGGCGGAACCCTCTTCCTGATAGAAACCTGATCGAGGAAAGAATGCCCTGCTGCCCCATGGCGGAAGGTATTTGGGAAAGCTGGGGCAAGGGCCGTGATTTTTCAGAGGCGTTGGCCTATTCAAAGGTGGATGAAGGCGATGTTTGGCCACTCCTTGTGGACGCTGCAGAGGGCATTTTTTGACGAAAAATAGAGGTTCCGTCGTTTTGTAACCTAGTTTCTAGCGCGCGGGACGTGCCTGTAGGTGGAGAATGTTTTTGCATGTAATACAAGAAAAAATTTAAGGCTTTTGTTCCTTTTGTACCTTTTTTCCTGTCGCTGCTCTCGATCGTACAGATCGATTTTGGAAGTAGTCTCTGAGTTATACCATGGCTCGAGCTTGGGTAGGTCCTCCGGTTCCCGTCTGCCTAGACAAGCGAAGGTGGTGGTCCTTCGTGCTTCTAGGCCGAAGCAATTTCGCGGGTGCGTGGCCCGGGGATTTGCCTTGTCTGCCGATAGCGTATCCGTTATTGATTTATTCTCGGGTTCCACCTTCGGGTGTCTCGAGACACATCAGGCGGAGCGGGTAAGCTGAAATAACCTTCGACTTGATGGCCCAGTGGTCAGAGGGTAACTATTTTTGTGGCTCATTGCCGAGGAGTATCTCGGTCAGGTCAGTGCAGGGGGCTCCTTTTTTCGGAGGAATTGGCCCAAGCCAGGGGGATAATCGGGGAGCTTGGTTGTCGTTTGCCGAGGCCATAGAAGGTGCATTTTTGACAAGCTATTTTCCTTTTGGCGCGGGGCGTAGACTTGACCGTCTTATGGTTGCGAGGTCCTTTACTTGTTGGGGCCGAGCTGGAGAAGGCCCTTGACTGCGTAGGCAGTAGCGGGGAATATGCAGATAGGGGGATTCTCGTGGCTATTCGGGCCAGCGGCTTTGATCCATCGGAAGAGATTGGATGCACCAAGGGAGCGGAGTTTGATGCCGAGTTCTTGATATCTTCAGGTTCATTCTCCGAGTCGTGTTATGATTCGAGCCGTAATTGACCCTTGAATCTCATTTGAGCTCTTGACCAGTGGTGGTGGCCTTTCTGTTGCTTGGTCATCGAGACCTTTTAGCATGAGGTCCGGCCTTGCCTGCCTGCCTGCGTACAGATTAGCAACAAGAAAGGAAAAAAGGAAATGATAAAAGGATGCTGCGTTCCCGGGAGCATGCCCCTTGACAGCCGTATTCCTCGTCCGGCCAGGCCGGGCCGCAGACGCGAGTACTCTTACCCTTTGACCTCATTTGAGGGTAACGCTGGTCATGGGCGTATGGCGAGGAATCTCCTTCTGTCGCTTGTAGCCAGATGCTTTGGCTCCGCGTCTGTCATGGAGTTTCACACCCTTGGGGGAGTATGACCGGAATTGCGTCCCGAGCGACGTATTCGCTGTTATTTGTACAAAGCGCCTGCATCCTGCGTCACCCGACGTATTAGCCCAAGCTCGGGCGGGCCGCGCAGGGGGAGCGATTTGGATATTGTGGCAACCGCCATTGGGGACATATTAGCGGTCCGGTATGAGGGCGACATTGGTCCAGATTATCTTATTGGCTTTTGCCCGACATTGTCGGTACAACTTTGGCTGACACACCTGTAATCATTAATGTATGTTTTATTTGAAAATGAGCTCGAACGAAAGGAGGGATTACCAATACGTTAATGTGATGCCGAGGTGGAGTCTCGGCGTCTTTTTCCTTGAGCGAGAGGGTGTCCTCGGGAAGTATTCCCCAAGATCGTCCCTTTCTGGCTACGGGCACTTGCACTCTACGCTCTACGGATCTTAGCGGGGTGCCGCCATCCTTTAGCGGTTGTGACGATATGCCGCAACTTGCCGGCTCTGCTTTGTTCGATTTCCCCTTGTCCGTTGAGCTGGATCTGAGTTCGCTTGCTTGGCGATGCTTTATGATCACCTTCGTTGGTAGCGTAGTTGCTGCTCTCTTGGGTCTGTAACTCCGGGCATTTCGTGACTCTCGTGGTGGGCCACGGTTTCCTTGGAGGGGTTTTGGTCGAATAGGTCCGAGCCACCCGGAATTCCCGGCTTCACTTATGGTGACCACTATGCTTACAACTGCAACATTGAAGTCGAGCTCTATCGGGTGAGGTTTTCTTGCCGGTTGCGTTTTGTTGAATCTGGTACCGTTGGGGGTTCCTCGAAGGTGTCGTCTTCGGGCTACCGCCTTGTTGTTGCGAGATGCGTTGCACCTCAGATCGTTTCTTCCGTTCTCGCCATGTGGATGATGGCTCCGTTCGTTCAGTGTCGGCTTCTCTGTTGGGGATCTGTCTGGATATGTCGATCCAGTGAGGGTTTCTCGAGGGTTATCCGTGGCTCTAACTTGGGTCCGGCGTTGGTTGCTGGTATATGACCAAGCCTCGACCAGATATTTGGCTAAGCTTCGCTCGAATTGCTCCGGAGCTGCCGGGTATGCTTTGTTTAGGTTTTGGGCAAAGGTCCATGCCACCCTACTATTCGGGACCGAGAGTGGTCTCGTTTGTCTTGTCGGATAGCGGGACGCAGCTTCCCGCAATATTTTATTTCTTCTTCTTCTTCTCTCGGCCTTCGGTGCATTGAGCCCTTTTCGCATTATTTTGATGGCGTTGGCATGTGCTTCCACGGATCGTGTTAGGACGGTGAGCGGGTCCCCGAGATTAGATGTCGAACAATGGTGCCGCGTCGTAGTTTCTTCTGAGGGAATTTCTTCGAATCCCTTCATCGGGACGGGCCCGAGTTCTCCATTTTGGGGGTCATCGTTTCTGAACGGGCGTGCGTGAGTGGTGATGTACCTGTGAGGACTTGGGGTCCTGCCATCCCCAGGGAATTTCGTTGTTTCTGACTTCCGCGAAATAAGTCCCAGGATCGTATCTCCGGGAGACGGTTGCTGTAGGAGTCTCCGCGATCGTGAGTCGATCTTTTTGATAATGTCCTCTAGCATCCTTACCGCTACAGGATAGGTCGTTGGTTCATCGTTGGCCGATACCTTGGATACTGGCTCGGAGCGAGTAGATATTTTGGGTGCTACCGCGCCAAGAGTCTCCGGGCGGCTCTGTAGCTGAGAGATAGCCAAACATTATTCCTGCAACATTTCAAAAATAACACGAAGATCAACTTCCCGTTCTACCGGGGCTGGGATTTTCGGGTTTCCGGTCGGTTAGCGTGCTGCGTGCCGCCATCGAAGTGCATGACTTCGTTACCCCGCTGGGTAGCGTACGAATCCATATCCGCTCGGACCGATCTAGATGCGTTATCGGGGTCCCGCGGTGTCGCGCCAGCCGTTAGGATGGCCACATTGTTTTCCTTGCGATTTTTGGGGTTATCGTCCTCGATTTCCCTTATTGAGCTGACCATTAACCTGAAATCGAAAGGTCTTGGGCAAGAAAAAGTGTGAGAGATATCGTGCGTTTAAGTGACGAAACTAGCAAGAAAATAATCACTATTACTTTTATCCCCACGGTGGGCGCCAAACTGTTTATCGTGAAAATGGTAACAATAATTATATTTATAAATGGGATTCTAAAAATACGTGATCTATTTCCGAGCTAGTTTGGAAGGGTGATTAGTGTTAAATACGGAGTAAGAAGGTAAAAATCAAGCTAGCCAAGATAATAATCGAACCAGTAAGGGTGGCGTTCCCGGGCTCAAAACAGGCCAATAGATACCTCGGGGCCAGGTCTCGAGCCTACCTCGGGCCTATCGGAGGTAAACTTATCGAGGGTATTCGGGAAGGGGATAACAGATAAGTATGTGTATACAAAGCTTTATACCGTCAATCTTGAGCTAAATGACAAAGAACAAATGAAGAACAATAAAATGCTAGGGCGACCTCGGGGTCGAAGAACACAGTTAACTTAGAAGAAAGAGATAGAGAGAGATATTATTGCTTATTGGAGAAGTGGAGCAACCTCAGTCCATTATAAGGTGGGGTGAGTCCCCCTTATATAGGCGGGGAACTCAGTTGCAAATACATGTATATTTAATTACAAAATACGGAGATGGGACCGCTTGACGCGATGCCTCAGCGTAGGCTCTGGATAGGCCGGCTTTGTCAGACTCAACCGCGTATCTTGGGAGCTTCCTCTCTTTGTCCTGGCCTCGGCCTCCGCCTGGCCTCGAATCAGGCCTTGACCAGCCCCGAGGGAGAGGACTAAGCTGTGGCTTCATGTCCTCGGGGTCTCGAGGCACTTTCCCGAGATGGCTTATTAGTGGGAAATCAGGCCCTCTGATTTCACCGCGTACAGCCTAATATGAGAAAAGATGTAGAAAGATTTTGTGCTCAATGCCTTGAATGCAAACAAGCTAAATCTAAAGTGTTGCCACATGGTTTATACACGCCATTACTTGTCCTATTTCACTTTGGATTGATATTTCTATGGACTTTGTGTTAGGACTGCCTAAAACAAGGTATGGTAAGGATAGCATCTTTGTTGTGGTAGATTGGTTCTCAAAAATGGCTCGTTTTATTCCTTGTTTAAAGACTAATGATGCTTCTAATGTTGCTGATTTATTTGTTAGAGAAGTTGTTAAATTGCATGGTATACCTCGAACTATTGTTAGTGATAGGGATGCTAAGTTTCTAAGCCACTTTTGGCGTGTGCTTTGAGGGAAATTGGAAACAAAATTGTTGTTTTCTACTTTGTTTCATCCACAAACTGATGGGCAAACTGAGGTAGTAAATAGAACCTTGGGAAATATGTTAAGGGCTTTTCTAAAAGGAAAATTAACTTCTTGGAAGGATCACTTGCCTATGGTAGAATTTGCTTACAATGGAACTATTCATTCATCTACTGGTTATTCTCCTTTTGAAGTTGTTTATGGCTTTAACCCCCTTACACCCCTTGACTTATTGCCTTTGCCTACTAATGAGATGGTTAGTCTTGATGGAAAAGAGAAAGCTGATTTGATGAAGACTATTCATGAGCATACGAGACTTGCAATTGAGAGGAGGAATGAACAAATAGCTTTACGAAGAAATAAAGGTCGAAAACCAGTTATCTTTGAACCTGGTGATTTGGTTTGGGTTCATATGAGGAAGGAGAGATTTCCTTCAAAAAGGAAGACAAAATTGCACCGTAGAGGAGATGGGCCATTTAAAGTACTTGAAAGGATTGGAGATAATGCTTACAAATTGGACCTTCCAGGTGAGTTTCAAGTAAGTGCTACTTTCAATGTTGCTGACTTGTCCTTGTTTGATGAAAGTTCAAATTCGAGGACGAATTATTTTCAAGAGGAGGGGAATGATAGCTCCACGGATAAGGACAAAGCTTTAGGAGCACCAAGAAAGCTATTCATAAGGTCTCAAGCGAAGGAGAAGCAAGACAAGGTTGTTGGGCTTCAATGAGAGATCAAGAAGGCGCTAATGGTGGAAGAAGAGCTCAAGAATTATGGAAAGGATTTTGCTAAGTGCTACAATCATTTCATGGTCTAAGTCCAAGTCCAAGAGGAGGTAGATTGGGATTCAAGCACCAGCCAAGGAGGGCCTAAATTAGGCGCCTAAATCAACTCACAAAGGAGCCAACTTAGCGCCCAAGTCAGCTCAAGGAGGGGCGGCCAAGACATAGGAGAAGGATTCAAAGTTCCTTATTTTGTTTCCTAGTTTGTTAGGACATATTTGATGCTTTCCTAGGTAGTTAAGGTTTTGTTTTTCTTTTCCTAAGATTATTGGAATTACTTTCCAAGATTGACTTGGTGTTTGTTTCCTAGAGTTTTACCTTTTCCTATGGTAGTTGGACTTGTTGTCCAAAGTAGTTTAGGACTTTATTTTCTTATTTTTTTAGGTAGAATTTCGTGACCCCTTCCCTATATAAAGGGGTATCTTCGTTGCTTTTAGATTCAGACTATTATCAATAAAAATTGTGAGAATTTTCTTGCACTCTTGTGTATGGCTACTCTTGGATTTATTCTTCAACCTTCAAGACTCAAGTTAAGGTGGTAAGATTAAACTCTTTTGAAATCTTAGATTGCTTCTAGGTATTCATGAAAGGTGATAAGTTTAGGCTTATTGTTGTTCTTGTTATTCTAAAGGGTAGGGTTTCACAATCTATCTCTTGTTTTTAATTCTCTACCAAAGGCGATTAGTTCTTTGTTAGCTAATTGTTGTTGTTAGGATTCAACTTCAAGAATAGACTTCTTGAATTCAAGAAACTCTTTCTTGAATTCAATCTATCTTTAATTTTCCGTCCTTTTTCGTTTCTTTATTTTCTTTTAGCTTCCGCACGTTTCTTGATTTTCTTGTTTTTCTTTAGTAATTCTTGAATCCCCTATCGTGTTGTTATCACTTAGCTTGTGCATGACCATCACTAGTGGGATACCTATCATATCCGAGTGCGACCATGAAAAACAATCAACGTTAGCTTTAAGGAAATTAATAAGTCCCGACTTGAGTTCGGGATTGAGTCATGTTCCCAAGTGAACTTCCTCTCCAAGAATTCTTTGAAAAGAGCCACTTGGTGGAGTTCTTATGCCGTGGATTTGGTCACGTATGTCTCTTCCAGTACCTGAAAGTATCTCGGTACCTGGTAGGATTCTGACAACTCCTCGCCTTTATCATCATCACTCGGCTCGGGAGCAGGCGTGATTTCTGTAATTGCTATTTGCTGGGTTCCTTCCCTTTACTTCTAGAAATTGACAAGGCGTTCATTTGTCTTGCTGTTGGTTGATCTCTTCTTATTTGCTTGATTCCCTCTGGGGTCGGGAATTTTAGTAGTTGGTTATACGTTGATGGTACGGCCTTCATCTCGTGTAATCAAGGCCTACCGAGAATTATGTTATAGCCCATGTTGTCGTCTACTACTTTAAATAAGGTGGTCTTAGTTACCTCTTCAATGTTCGTTGGCAGCAGGATCTCTCCTCGGGTTGTCGCACTTGCCAAGTTGAACCCGGCGAGGAGCTTTGTTGCCAGAATGATGCTTCCGGTTAATTTGACTTGTTCCAGCACTCTCCATTGAATGATGTTGGTTGTGCTTCTTGGGTCAGCCATAATACACTTAATCTTGAAATCTAAAACATTAAGAGAGATTACTAGGGCATTGTTATGCAGCAGAAGAAGTCCGTCGGCATCTTCCTCTGTGAAGGTGATGTCATCTTCAGAGACTTACCGGAGTCTCTTGCTGTAGGTCACCGATACCTTTATTTTCTTGGCCGTTGAGAAGGTTAACCCATTGATTTCATTCCCTCCACAAATCATATTGATTTTTAACCGAGGAGGGTCTTCTCCTATCATCGAGGGTTCCGCGTTGTCTCGGATGTGACCGTAATTGTTCTTGGCCCAGTCACTTAACTCCCTAAGATGTCCATTTTTCAACAGCGATGCCACCTCCTCGCACAGATGTCGGCAGTCCCTAGTTCAGTGTCCGTGATTCCCATGATATTCACACCATAAGTTAGGATCCATCTGGCTAGGATTGTCTGATTAGCTTTAGGAACTGTGCCTCTTTGATTTTCCTCATTGCCGATACCATATCTACTACGCTGATGCTGAAATTATAATCTGACAGCCTGGGATATGAGGTATCTCGGGCCCCCGATACTTCTTTTTCCTATAGCAACATGTTGTTCCAACCACGGTCTATCCTTCTGTCGGGCACGAGCCTATCTTAGTACCAGAACCCTTATCTGTTGCATCTTCGGCTCTCTCATACGGCCCGAAGCAGCCTTTAGAAGATTGCCAATCTGTATCAAAATTGCCTTTGAATTTATCCTGGTTCTTGTCTCGGTCCCGTCCCTTGGATGATGTCGAGAACCCGAGCTGGTCATCTTCTATCCTTAGTTTCGACTCATACCGATTATGAACATACGCCCAAGTAGTAGCTTGGAACTCGAGCAGGTTTTCCTTCAACTTTTGGGAGGCGTCGGAGCTCCTCGGGTTCAAAACCTTTGTGAATGCCTCTGCTGCCCACTCATCTGGTAAGGCCGGTAACAACATCCTTTCTTTCTGGAATCTGATCACAAATTCCCACAGTAATTCGGGCTCTCGTTGTGCGATTCTGAATATGTCCGCCTTCCTGGCCTTGAACTTTTTGGCCACGGCATGGACCTTAATGGACGAATCTACGAGCATTTAAAAAGAATCTATTGAGTGCTCGGGTAGGAGTGAATACCATGTCAAGGCCCCTTTCATGAGGGTTTCTCCAAACTTATTCAGTAGGACCGACTCAATCTCATATTAAGCCAAATCGTTCCCTTTCACTGCCATTGTACAAGCTGTGATGTGCTCCTGAGGATCCGGGGTTCCATCGTATTTCGGTATGTCCGGCATCTTGAACCGTTTCAGAATTAACTCCGGTGTTCTGCTTGGTTTGAACGACAACTAGGTGTACTTATTCGAATATGGGCCCTTCCAAATTGGCGGTGTTCCCAGAATCTAGTCCATTCGTGCGTGGAACTCTTTCGCATTCTGATCCATCCGCTCGTTCATCTCCCTCATGAATCTCATGAGTTTGGTTTTGAAGGGATCATTACCGTTGTCGTTACCGGATCTGCTATCGGTCCCTCCGGCACCGTCGAAATCGACCTCACCCTTCGGGGTTTTGTTATCAACTCTTGATTCGTCTTATTTGCAAGAACACCGGGAGGAACTGGGCCTCTTCCGTTTGCATTGTTGGAAGCACCTGACAACGCCTTCTTTAATTCCGTCATGACCTAATCTTGCCCTGAGAGATGGCCAATAATGGCTTTTTGTTGCTCTCTCAAAATCCTCACTGTTTTCGCATCGTGTTCGTCTTCTGCATCATCGGGAGTTGGCTCTCGCATATGTCGGGGGTACTGTTGGGCGTGGACCGGAGTTGCCATGTCCTCCTCGTTGCGGGTGTCACTGATTGAATCCTCATATTGAGGCAGATTTCATGTGCCTCAAACTTGTGTGCGATGTTGACATCGTTAGCTGTCATTTTTGATTTTTTGCTAAGAAACAAAGAATCAAACGAGTTAGTAATAAAAGCAAGGATCAACTCAATTACGCAACTGTCTAAGTCCTACGATGGGCGCCAAATTGTTTACCCTAAAATGCTACAACTAAATTTGTTACGTGGTTTATAGGCAAGCGAACTGATTTGATCCCAAAATCATAAATTAAATATACTAAAAATAGGATTTAGCATTAAAATCAAAGGAAATGGCTGGCATGCTTCCGGGAGCGATGGCTCCAAGGACAAAGATAGGAACAATGTATAAAAATAAGTAAAATTATCTTATTGAGCTTGAGAATAGAATGTAGCAGAAGTTATGCTAAGAATTTCGTATCTTTACAACGGTGTGGAAACTACTATTTATAGCTATACCTAGGAAAACAAGATCCTAGGATCAAGCCCCTCTTAAGTGACAATAAAGGGGCCATTGATGAATATGTAATGACAGGCCATAAATTCAAATATTCTCTGCAACGGTTCCCTATTTAATGCTAGGGAATATTTTTCATTGAATGGCATCCGGTGGCAAACATTGGACCCGTTTGCGTTGATTGTGCTCCCTTCGGGGTCCATCCGATGTCAACTGCAATTGTTGTTCCCGGTCTTGGTTCTTACTCAATTTATCTTCTGCCTGTCTCCAATTCCACATCAAGCTATCATTCGATCATTTAATATAAACCAATTTTACCCTATACAATTTCAAAACACAAGAATTGTCACACTCAAAATGCACAAAAAAGGAAATATTGCCAAACAAATAACTCAACATGGTGTATTACTTTGGAACGTAAGTGAAACCTTTGCCAACTAGCTTCAACAATAGAGTGATTTACTAACCAAAAATGTGACTTAGAAACTGACTGCACCCTCCTGCATGTCTGCCCCCAAAATAGAAAGGAGAAGAAAAATATATACATAATGTGAGTCATCCCTGTAGTGCATTTTCCAGACCATTGTGACCTTTATTTCTGCAATGGTTCTTACAATGTAGTGATCTTTAAGCAAAAGATTTCGTTATTCTCCACTCGAGAGAGACAGTAGTTTACGACACTGTATTCTCCACAGATCAATCATTTTTAGTCATAGACTCTCACTTGTAATTATTCTAACACTTAGTTTTTTTATTTTATTACTTATCATATATTTCCTCCATTGCAAAATAATGATGAATTTTAGAGCAAGAATGTTAAAATCACCTAATTCTTAATGTGAATTCGGATATGAATTTCTCTGATTTTAAAAATAAAATTTACACGTTTAGTAACAACAGAAACGAGTGATAATATCATATAAAATGAGGGCAGAGTCCTTAACAATAATAGTCGTAAACGGGTTCATACCTTGATTTTACAACTTTAATACAGATCAAATGTACCAAACAATACATTAAAGTTGCACCATGTGACAAATTGAGTATAACTTATGCAATATTAACTCGGGTAGGAATGTCACGCACACGAGTTGTGTGACCAAAATAGGTACTTGAATATATCGCTAAAACAACTTAATTACTCAAGGAGCAGAGCAAAGTACACCAGACAAAACATATCGACAGAAGAATTTCGTATATTAACATAATCAAAGTAGAATCACACACTGATGATTCAAAATTACAATGTAATAACACCAGAATGGCTGGAAATTATCAACATCTAAAGTTGCACTCAAAGCAGAGAGAAAAGAAACACAAAAGAAGAGCCACTCCCCCCACAACATCACTATAAAGAAAATGACACTACATTTAATCACTAGCACACAAAGTTTTGAATGTAGTAATGCATAAGGTTAGAAACATGTTGGTGAATGAGATGGAAAAAGACTCAATATACGATGCTCGGATTTTTCCATTCCTATGTAGTTGCAGCTCACCTTATTCAATATGCACTCCCATGAGAATAGTTTTTCAAAATGACAAGTCAAATAAACAGTCTAACTTCTTGATTCCGCTGTGCTATCTGAAGTACTTCCTTTCACTTCTCCAGCAGCACTAGGATACTTTATATCTCTACCTTTGGTGGACCAGAATGTCTCCTTGGTCCACCGCCAGGGGATGCCGAGAAAGACAACCGCTTCTTTGCAGAATTAACTGTTCCCTTCTCTGGTGTCCCGTTCTTTTCGAAACCCAAAGGACTTGGCAAGCGGGACCTGGCTCGTGCTGATTCTGTTGCTGCCATGTAACTTGGAACAGCTTGCGAGCTTGCCAAGCTTTCATCGTCTCTAATTGATGAACCAGCAATACTATGCCTCCTGCAGCGTTCTGACTGTGCACTCGCCATGCTTCTAGAGTCATCATCAACATTACTTCCCCTGGGGCTTGCTGGCCTTATTCTCCCTGTCTTTGATCGGGGCGTTGACGGTGATTGGCGGCTAGGAGGGCGGCTTTGCTTATGAGCGGTCGGAGAAGACCTATTGTCAACGTGGAAATCACGATGAGTGATAGCAGCCACAGCAGTGGGATGGCTTGCTGGGCTATCGACTTGGTCACAGTTAACTTCTTTATCGGTTGAACATTTATCTTCCCATGGCCGCGCAGCCATCCATCGCTCCAACCAACTCCAGCCCCAGTGGGGATTATTTGGGTCCATGAATGTTTGATCTGTAGATTTTGAAGGATTCCTCCGTGTTGGCTGTTGTAAAAGTTTACAATTCCATATTACGTTCTTCAATAATTTAAATCATGTAACAAGGGATTAACTACAAAGACACTCTAGTAATCTTTAGTATAAACAAGCAGGTGCACTCTAACTTGTTTTCAGTAAACAAAATGGCAGAACCCTCTCTGCCTTTAAAACACACAAAAGTATAAAGGGAAAAGAAAGAAATAAAAAAGGCAAAAGGGAAACAACAAACACGAGTGTTGCATGGTATTCCTTGAAGTAAAACATGAATTTTATTGTTGACTAGTTTTGGAGTTTAAAACTTTACAAATTAGATGGTTTTCCTTATCCATAAAAAATCAAATGAATGAACGTTTCACCGCAAACAAGTTGGAAACATCTGTATCTAATAATTTGACATAACGATGTCAGGACAAAACCAGAAGTAAAATATTTTCAACTCTGACACTAACCATTGACATTACATGTAAGGAAATAATAGATGGTAAAACTAAGTTCCAAGTTAGGTACATCATCTCATTAAACAAGACCACCAGTACTAGAACATAGTTCAACTGCTTTACTTCGATGAAATGAAATATCAAGGACGTGGAGAATTTGACAGGAATGAAGCTACAAATGAGATAACAAGCTCTTTGCAGATACCTTTCCTAGTTCCAAACCAAGCTTTGGTCTTATGATAAATATTATGGAATAAGTATGTAGCAATTCAGCATAACAAAAAAATATACCTGATGCGTGTATGCATAAGCCAAAGCCCTTTCCCTTCTCATGGCAGCCTCCTGCTTGCTGTGGAGGGTTGCTTCAACTTCTTCCTTTGATCGTGTGCTGTCATTCCAATCATCCCCAGACTGCTGTAAAATGTAATATTCAGCCAAAGGGAAGAAACCATGACCAAAGAGCACACATTTCTTTGCAGGCAAACTAAGATAAAAACCACCTTAAGTGTAAGGAAAAAAAATATATCCCCTCTGTCTCATTTTATGTGTCTCAGTTTGACTTGGCACGAAGTTTAAGAAAAGTAAGGAAGACTTTGGAATCTTGTAGTCTTAAACTAAAGATGTGTGTACTATACTAAAATGCCCTTGAATCTTGTGGTTTTGATTATGCAATGCGGAATGTTGGAGTTAAAGAATTACTAAATATAGAAAGAGTCATTCTTTTTTAAACGGATCAATAGCCCGTTTGGCCAAGCTGCAAAAATCAGCTTATTTTGAGAAGTGCTTTTTTTCAAAAGTGCTTTTCTCAAAAGTACTTTTGGTGAGAAGCAGTTTGTGTTTGGCTAATTAGTTTGAAAAGCACTTCTGAGCAGCAATTAGTGTTTGGCCAAGCTTTAAAAAACTGCTTGTAAGTGTATTTTTCTCAAGAGTGCTTCTCAAAAAAGTGCTTTTGGAGAGAAGCTACTTTTTTCTGCTTCTCCAAAACTGCTTCTGCTTCTCCTCAAAAACACTTTTTTTCCTTCCAAAAGCTTGGCCAAACACCTCAATTTTTGGCCAAAAGTGCTTTTGGCAAAAAAAAAAAAGCACTTTTGGCCAAAAAGAAGCTTGGCACATAAATTAAAACAGAGGGAGTATAAAAGAAGGGGATAACACAAAGCCGATCTCAAACTTTGAAGCTGATGATGCTGAAACATGATGTGGACAAAGGTACTTACAGAATATGCTTTCAGCTTCTCCTGCTCTTTCTCATGCTTCTGTTGGAGTTGTCTCTGGAGAGCCTGGTTATCCTCTGACATCCTAATTCTCCTGGCACGAACCTGAGATTGAACACGAGCTAGCGTCTGCATGCACCTTAAGGTGGACGTGGCTTGTCGCTTGACAGATTGCCCTTGAATCATTGTCTTCAACCTAACTAATCCTCTCAAAGCCCTCAATGCTCTCCTAGCCTGTTGTAAAATAGGAAAACCAAAGCAAATGAAAAACTTGAGAAACCAGCATACAATTCTTTAGTACAAACTTGAGATGGACTCTATACGAAGCATCTTAGATATTTCTGGACTACGCTAAAGCTAATCGCCTACTAAAAGCATGTTATTCAACCTCTTAGTAATTCTATGTACAAGATAAACAACAATTTTAAAAGTGGAAGGAAGATACGTAATGAAATAATCCACACAAGGGAAAGGAAGGAGGAAACCTTCAGTTGTTATACACAAATGGAACCAAGTTTAAACTACATAAGAAGTTAGGCAATCCTACCAAGTATCCTCGAAAAGCTGTTTGTATTCTTATAGCTGCAATCTCTTCCTTTGATTTACCCGAGTTACAGGCTGCAGCTGTTAGCCGAACGACCTCAGCAGCGGCATGAGCAGCCGCAACTGCTGCTTCTGCAGCAACAGCAGTGGCAATAGCTACCGAATAGGCATGCTTGTTCTGCTCATTCTCGGCTTCCATCAATTTCGTCTGCTCTACAGAAGGAGGGGGTGCAGGACTCGCTAATGCAGTTTCTGCATTCGAAGAATCCAATTCGCCACTCTGTTGCTTTCCGGACCATTTTTCAGATTTGTATTTTTTCTGGCACAAATAGCATTGCACAGTTACTTTAGAATATGAGATACCAAAAGGGGAAATAAGATGGCATTGAATTCATCCCTTACCTTGTCTTTCTTTTTGTTACCCGAACCAAGAGCCTTTCTCACTGCTGAAAACCAACTTCCTTTCTTCCCCATTTCAAAGCATCTTGCAGAAGAATAGAGGGGTATCAAATCAATTCCGGAGAAAAGACTGTTGATTTCTTATAATTTGAGAAAAAGAAAATTTTGGAAAACTGCTTTAACAAATATAGAAGCTTGCAACATTTGAGGGAAAACGCCAATAAGCAATCAAAACCAGAAGCACACTATAATTGAGGCAAATAAATTCAATGTGCTACTGCAGTTCACAAGTAATAAAAGCAAAAGGTGACAATTTCAGAGCAGTTTTCTCTTATAAGTACTTCAAAAAATTTACAATAACTGAAAACTAGAGTATGACAGCAGATAGAGATCTATAGTCTCAGTTTCTGTTCATGTTGAGAACACTGCTAGATCATCAATTAAAGAAACTTTAATGAAACCAATATTCCCTGCAAAAGCAGTAAATCATTTTTTGTAGCAATCCATACTTATAACAGCATTCAAATCTTTAGAGATATAAAGTCTTATGATATTTTAAAATAATTATAAAAACCCCATCCACAAGCATATAATTAACACAAAAGCCAGAAAGGTTACCAAAAGAATTAGAATCCAGCAACAATCAGTCAAAAGGAAACAGAAGAAATGACACAATTCAGCAGTAGAGAAAATTTCCGAAAAAGGAATTCAAGAAAGAAATGAAATTGAACCACATTCCTAATTAATTAACCACAGCATTGTGCATGACCTCTGCCTAAAAATGCAAGATCATAATTAAAATGAAAAGGAAAATTCACAAATTGTATATCAAATTGACAATTTCCAGGTATATGTCATAACAAAAACAAACAACCAAAACCAACAATGAAACATAAAACAACAAACAAAACAAAAGACAGCTTGTGTTTATTTGACATGTACCTAGAACTGAATCTTGATAAATACCAGAGCAAAGTTTTGTTCTTTCCCTGTTCCTTGTTATAACCCCCAAGTCCCCACCAGAAAAAAAAAAAGGCAAAACAAAATCAAGAAAACAATGGCCAACAACAATAATATGTATAGCAAACAAGAAACTTGTGAGCACGCTTTCAAGAATATGACTCAAAGGGAAAAAAAAAAATAGAGGTTTTCTTTTTTTTTTTTGGGGTAGGGGGGGGGGGGGGAGAGGACCTGGACAAGGAAAAGTTCAAAGGTTGAGGAAGTTGATGAGGACAAGAATAACGGAAAGGGTTAGTTTTGGTATTTTGACTTAAATTTTTTTGGAGGAATAAATGTTCTGTAGCAGAAGCAGAGGATGTGTTTGGGTGTGGGACCCAAAGACAGGCTTTGAAGTTAGGGCACAACGTGGATATATGTACTTTTCTCTTTTTGATTATGAAACTGAGAGTCTATTTCTTGTTTAACTGCAGACAACCAACCAACTTGCTTGTCTTTCAGTTATGGGTTTTTGCAAATTTTAACAGTCAAATTAATTGATTTATTTATTAGATAATTAATGAGACTTGGGAAAAAAACAAAACGTTTCGCTTTTCGAACTACTCGTACTTGTTTTATGTTCTTTCTTATCCACACAAAACTTTTGGTGTTTCATTTTTCGTAATAAAGCAAAACTCGGTATTTAAAAAAGACAAAATTACACAATAATGCAATTCATAAGTAGACCTTGCATTACTTTAGCCCAGTTACAAAGTTTGCAAATGTGTTGCCAAATATCAGTAAAAATTGCACGGGACGTCCTATTTGGTCGCCCCCATTTAACCTATACCCAAAATTTTTAAAAAGTTTTAACTTGTACCCATTTTTTAAACATCTTCAGCCCCCTTTCTCCTCCTCCTTCGTTTTCTTCTTCTTCTTCTTCTTTCTTCTGTTGTTGTTGGTGCTGCTATGAAACTTCAGTTCATGGAATGATTGCCATAAATATGTTTATCAGATTATTTAAAAACAAATTATAAATAATTACGTAAGTTAGTAGACAATAATTAGTGAATATTTCCACGTACGTAAGTTAGTAGACAATGATAATTCTATTCTTTTTACGTTTATTGTTTCCAAAATCTATGATAGATACTGTTGGCAATCTGATTATTTATCTAGTATGTTAGAAAGCTTTTTCAAAAATTTCAGCTCATATAGTGCTGAAGTTTTTACAAATGAACTAAATAACTTCAGCATCTTCTGCTGAAGTTTTCGGAATAGCTTTATGACAAAACTAATGAATCCAGGACAAAAAAAACTTCAGCTTTTAGTGCTGAAGTTTTTACAAATGAACTAAATAACTTCAGCATCTTCTGCTGAAGTTTTTGAAAAAACTTATCCAAGACAAAAAAACTTCAGCTTATTTAGTGCTGAAGTTTTTATAAATGAACTAAATAACTTCAGCATCTTCTGCTGAAGTTTTTGAAAAAGCTTAATGACAAAACTAATGAATCCAGGACAAAAAAACTTCAGCTTATTTAGTGCTGAAGTTTTTATAAATGAACT